>NW_019104309.1:0-50552 GCF_001856785.1 Myzus persicae
TATATTGTATTTTATTATATATATTATAATCATAACTACTAAACTTAGTTCATGAGAAAATATACAATTTAATAATAACAGAACTGCTATACTTACATTTAAAGAATCATCAAGTGGTATAAGAAAGGTCATGTTTCCTTTCATATCTGTGGTGTTTATCGACGTTTTGCTTATGTAATAATTGAGCTTCATTAAATTATTCGTCTGGCTTTGTTCACAACGTATAATTGCTACCATTTTTACTCGGTATTCACCCTGAGGAAATATATAAAACCATTATAAGCTGTATCATATTACGTATACGGAATTGGAGGACATTCTTTTGTTACAATGTGGTGATGCATATAATTAGTTAGGTGCTTACCATCGGTAATTGAGGTAAAAACAAACGTTTAGTCGTATCCGAATGAACAAAAACAACGAAAACAATAAGATGGATTAGTAAACACTTCATCTTTTGTCTATAATATCGTAACCACACAAGTAATATCAATGAGCTTTATTGTCATACTGTTTTCCTGCAGAGAACAATGATTTTTTGTACAATAGTATGTACTTAAATGTTCTCTTTTAGATTTTAATTTTTAATGGGATCATGTGTATGTTTATTATTTATTGACCATGCGTATACTGTTGTTGCTGTAGGTGCATTTAACATTCAATATTATGTGGATAACCGATGTGCAATGTGCATTGATTTTTATCAACTAGACCATACGGATTATATTATTCGCTGATGGCGTAATATCGTTGGACGTAAACATGAATAAAAAATTCCAAATGACCGTGTAAATTTGTAAAATTATAAACACATAATTTGTTGTGTGTGTCAAGTGATGTAAAACCATTGTACACGAAAGAAATATTTGATGTACTAACTATATTTTATTATCAGTGTTTGGAAAGAACGCCATTCATGAACGTACGTTCACACGTTCACGTTCATATCCACATTTAGTGAACCTTGCTCGTTTTCATTAAATTAGACGTGAATGTTTATGTTTTAATGAATTTGAACAATATTTAAGACGCTCAATTTATTTGACATTTAATGAATATATTACGTTTAAAACATATTGATTATTTATATTATGTAATACAATTTCCTTATTTCAATTAATATTATAATACAATTTAAAAAAAACCAAATGAACGTTTTTGAACGCATTCATTTTTTCAAAGAACGTGAACGCTAATGGGTTCATTTGAAAAAACAAACGTTAACGTGAACTAGCGATTGCTATATTGATACATATTATACCTTATTAGGTAGTTACAACCTGTAATTGTATTGAACCTTTTCTCTCCTATTTGAGGATATTATATAATACCAAAATTAAAGATCGTTGGATATTTTTCACGGCTGAAATACTAGAACTTCATCTAATTCAATTTCTTGTTTAAATTCGATCTACATTTTTTTACATACGATTGCAAAGTCAGAAGAACTTTTAACATCAACCATTTAAAGGAAAAAAAATATTTGTTTAATTCTATTTTAGACAAACACAAATAACATTAAATATAGCATTATTACCAGGGCTAGTTTTTCATATGCGCCCTTTAATTACATTTGAACTACACATTTTGACATGTTTATCACATTGTACCTATACTTGAGCTGAGACTTGAGATATCGAATAGTTGAAACATATTAGGACTTAGAGCGTTATACATGATAGCCAATACACTTTAAAGAATTAAAAATATCAGCCCAAATAGATCAGGGAAATAAACTGTAAGGCATAGAGTCTTAACCTTCTCTGGGCCGTGGACCCCTTTCAAGTATAAAATGTAATCACAGACCCCCTCCCTCCTCAAAAAATAAATATTAATTTAATGATAGTACTAAGACTTAATACAATATTAAATTATTGTGATTAATAACTTTTTATAATAGTTAAAAACAAGTTTTAATGTGACATATTATGCTGTTTTTTTGATTGCAATATTGCCTTGAAATGTAGGATGGTACTGGACAGAGCAACAAGAATATCGTCCTTAAAGTCCAATTGATTTCTTGTTTTAGTTTTAATTGTGACCATTGCAGATAATCCAGACTCGCAGAAACATGTATACACTGTTTCAAAAGAGAATATACCAGATTCACATAAGAAAACCGGTTTTGCCCGTGGCCGCCTGGTATGTTCTCTTTTGAAACAGGGAATATAATCAGAACTCACAAATAAGCCTTCGTCAATGAACACCAATATTCAATTACATTTTTTGTTTGAAACCGGGGCTGCATTTTTGATCTCAAATCAATTGATTCATATTTAACAAGGTCTGAATAATTATATTGCACTTAAGTCTACTAGAAAATGACAATATTTCTGCTTTCGAATATGTAAAATCCAAATAATTGCCGAGTACATTTTTAAGCACGTCAAGATTTGCACAAATTTGCGTTTTTATGGAACTGCATAAAGCAATGTTATTTTTTGAAAAAAAAGTGTCGAAAAGTATGCTAAATTTTCCAATTGTGTACATAATATTTTTAAAAGGTAAATCATCTGCAATACTTTTTCTTAAAAGACTTGAAGAGTTAGTAGAATTTTAAGAGGACAAGGTAGGAATATTGTAAACATATAGTAAAATTCAAAAACAATAAAATAACAATATATAAGATGCAGAAAGCCGTTTATTTATGCAATCATAAAATCTGTACTTTTAAATTCAAAGTGAGCTCTGTTGTAGATCCACAACAGTAATTTCAACACATAAAATGACGTTGGTTGTATTAGCAAAAATTGCATGCACGGTGTCAACAATGTTTACATTTTTACAATGTAGCTTCCCGCCGTCTGTCTGCCTCAATGTATGCTTAGACTTTTGAGACTATGCAATAGATTTTGATTCGGCTTTTTTTAATTGATAGATGCATTCAAAAAGAAAGTTTATATGTATATAACATGTATGGCTATCGAACGATTGAGAACGTTATACCTTTTTAGCCGAACGATTGAGAACACTTAAAAATAACAAAAAACTTACCACTGACCCTAAAAAAACTCAAAAAAGAATACGATTGAGAACGAATTTACGTGCAACGTTGCCATATCATTTATTATTTATTATTTAACAAATATTCTAGAAAAAAGTCATATGTAATGTAAATATGTTTTAAATTTTTTTAAAAATGTAGTATTATAAAAATATGTAATAAATATGTAAAAAAAAAGTAAACAATATAATACCTATGTGTAAAAAATATAATGAAAAATGAGTTAGGTACCTATGTATTAGTTATAGCGGGATAGCGTAATCCAACATAACCTAACCTTACGTTTATACGAGGACTAGTGCGACGAAGTCATTCTCTCGTATATCTGGTATCTAAGTTATAAATAAGATCCGATAAACGTCCGATAAATATTATATATCAACCGCATCAATCGTTCAGCCCAAAAGGTATAACGTTCTTTATCGTTCGATAGCCGATTATCGTGCTCAAATTATCTTTCGATAACATTTGGCAACGTTGGAAAAAAAGACATACCGAGCGTTCTCAATCGTGTTACCAAAAATAACGTTCTCAACCGTAACGTTCTCAATCGTATTTTACCGACATGTAGTAGAGAAACACTGTTATTTTTAAAAGTTTTTAATCTGATGTCGTAAATAAACACAATTTTTTGTACTTACATTGCAAACGCTTTCTGAACCCTACAAAATATATCAAATTAATATACTGCACTACTATAGTATTGTACACCTTAAAAAGGTCTAAAAAAAAGTCCGCGATGGCATATAGTCTATGTATTAGGAGAAAGAAACAATAACCATTTTTTATCCTCTACTTTATAATATTGGCTTATTTACGAAGCAATTCAAGTAATACAGCATTTATCCTTATCCAATTCAAAACTTTAAATATATTGTGTATTTAATAAATAGATCAATATGGTCTTCTACAGCATGTAAATTAAATGAATATTTTCTACGATATTACAGATTTATCAGTTGATGCTGATACAGCGGTTACGGCGATACCAGCCAAAGGGGGGGGGGAGTATTTAAAAGCAAGTGGGTATAAATAACATACAATACAATAAAAAAAATAAAGTAAAATATAAAATTAAATTAAAACAAATAGTTATATAAGTGCACAAGTAAAAAACAAAGAATCTGAGAGCATTGAATAGAAAGACATTTTGTAATAATAAGTATCAGCATCGCACGGGTGCAGGGCCGGGGCGGTTCGCTAGTATATTATATAAATATAAAGTATTATAGTTTTATTGTGTTTAATGTCTAATCATTTTCCCAAAGGCGCTTCACCTCTATAATAGAAGTTGAACAGCCATAGATTTCCTTGTTTTTGGTGTATTGAAAACGAAGTTTGTATGTTCCATAAAAAAATTGCCTGGGTAAATTGTAAAGCCAGTGATCATGCGGCATGTTTTTTGCAACATAACAACCCTGAAAACATAAAATAAAATTTTCTTCTTTATATAACAAATCTTATATCTAGGTATATTATGTTTATGTGGAAAATAAGCAAATGGAATTCAAAAATCCAATATAAATATACAATAAATGAGGAAACAAACATTTTTAATCGCAATGAGAAGTTCAAAAAATAGCAATATATCTTTCAAATGTTGTCATGACGTAAGGAAACTATCATAGAAGTGTAGATAATCTAGTTTTATTGCCAACTTTCACCACAAAAATCACGAACTAGATTCGATATAAAACCAGATGAGAAGCTGAAATAGAAAATTCCAAAGGTGCAGATGACGGATACACAACATTTAAAATTAAAAGAAAAAAAGAATTATTGTATTTTGAGTCTTAAGATCTTGACTTTCATAATGTTTTGAACAAAAAGTCACTTATTAACATAAACCCATAAAAGAGTTAGGCTCAGACGAATGAAAAACAGTAGTTCATTTTTCCACACTAAGTAATCCAATCAAAAATATGTTAATATTTAGAACTTCAGAAATGTTATACAATATAAATGTACGATATAAAATCAAAATTTAGAATACATTAATTTTAATTATATAATACTAATCCTTACCACGGGAATAGGACAACCACGTACATTAGACATTCCTAAACGCTCCGTTAATGTAGACCATGAATTTCCCAAAATATGCTTGAGTGAAGAGCAAGCTTTTGGTGTCTTAAAAATATGAGCATTCTCCTTCCAGCCACCAATAGAATCTTTTACCGCTAGATTCAGTTCAATCTAAAAGGAAAACGATTTACGTATTTTGACCAAGATTAGGTCTACCAGCTTAAAACTATAAAATTCCATAAATATTTTAGAAGTTTATGTATTTGGTACTCAACTTATTACATGAACTAGGTATATAAAATCATAAATTTATAATTTGTTCAACAATAAATCTTCATTAAACTATATACAATTTAACAATTGTAACAACTAAACTTACTTCAAGAGAAAATACATTATTTAATAATAATAATAACATCTAAACTCACATTAAAAGTATCATCAAGTGGTATATAATAGGTAACGTTTCCTTTGATTTCTGTGGTGTTCGAAGACGTTTTGCTCAAATAATAATTAATTTGAATTAGGCCATTGGTCTTAATTGATTCACAGCGTACCATTGCTAACATGTTTACTCGGTATTCTCCCTGAAGAAAAAATTTAATTCATTTTAAGTTGTTTCGTAGTACCCACCTATACGGAATTAAAGGACATATTATATTTTAAGTAGGTATAGACAAGGATAGAGAACATTCTTTTGTTATTATATGGTGGTAGCTATATTGATACATATACCTAATAAAGTGCTTACAATCTTTAATTGTGGCTGAAACAAGGGTTTAATTGTATCCGACTTAACAAAAACAACAAAAACCATTAGATTAATTATTAAAAACTTCATCTTTCGTCTATAATATTTTAACCGCACAAATAATATCAACGAGATTTGTTGTCGTACTGCTTTCCTGCAGAGAGTAAAGTGATTTTTTGTACAATATTAAGTACGCAAACGTTCTCTTTTAGTATTTAATTTCTAATGGTATCATGTGTATGTCTATTATTCTTTATTGACCTTGCTTATACTATTGTTACAGTAGATGCAAATAACATGCATTATCATATGGATAAAAGATGTGCAATGTGCATTGATTTTTATCTACAAGACTATACAGATAATATTAATCTCTGATGGCCTAATATCGTTGGACGTAAATATGTATAAAAAAACCCAAACAGCCTTGTGAATTTTAAAAATTATAAACACTTCATAATTTGTGATCGTCGAGGGTTAATATGCCTTATATATTATTATTTGATTGTGTTGTCATGAAATTACTTTTTTCGTTATTGCACAATACACACATATACCTAGTTTTTTACACAAACGAGATTGTTTATAAGGTTTTGGTATGTTACATTATATATGTATAATATAATATAAGATCTTTATGTCTAGTTAAAAAATTATTTTACCATTTGTTTTAGTCCGAATGAAGATCCATGGAAAGAAAAATCGATAAGTTTTAAGGAACAAGTTCTCACGCAAGGATCTGGAAAATAAGAAATTTTTTTTAATTCATAAATCTTTGCATGGAAAACATTCCTAACATCTTTGCGTTGACCTTGAATCAAGAAATTATTTCGGAAAACAAATAAAAGAGTTGAAGTTGTATATATCATGAACAAAAGTATAAAATTATTTTGATCAGTATCAAGTATATACAATTATATCTATTTTCAATTATGTATTATATTGTATATAAGAGAACATAGTGAACATTCTTTTACAAGAAGATGATAATTTCTACCGAAATTATAGTTCATTTAAAGTAACTTGTTGCTTATTAAGATTATATCAATAAAAAAAAGCTGATTAATTTTATGAAAATTAAATTTCAAAAAGTTAAAATTAACTAAACATTAAATTTTTAACACGTTTATGACCAGGCTTGATTGTAAGTGAAATTTTGCACTCTTGTGTATTTGTGTATGTATGACTTATTAATGTCAGATTGAATTATTAATAGCGTAATCTTACATATTTGTATTATCCTGTGTGGAGGGAGCCCACCTATATTAATATTTATTGTACCACATAATCTACCCCTGCAGATGATAAATCGAGGCCTCAGATTGAGTCGTCGGCGGAGAAGCAGAGGCTGGCGTTTGACATGATGGTGGAGACGATTTTGAGTGACGAGGCATGCTTTAGGTGTCTTAAAAATATGAAGATTCTCCTTCCAAGCGCTAATAAAATCTTTTACCGCTATCTTAATTTCAATCAGTATAAAGAAACCAGTTTACACATTTTGACCAAAATCAGATCGACCAACAAACTACGAAAAAATTCAGCAATTATTTAAGAGGTCAATAAAATATTTGAAACAAACTCAACTTATATTTGTGAACTATATAAAATCATAAATTTACAATTTATTAATTTATAAATCATAATATTCGATACATATTAATAATTATAATGACTAAACTTACTTTCAGAGAAAATATACTGTTTAATAATTATAATAACAATACTTGCATTAAAAGAATCATCCAGTGATACAAAATTAGTTGCTTTTCCTTTGATTTTTTTTTGTGTTGGCTGAAGTTTTGCTTAGATAATAATTAAATTATATTCGATTATTCGACTGAATAATGACGGGACAAAGTAAAATAAATAAAATATTTACTCGGTATTCACCTTGAAGAAAAATATAATTTCATTGTAATCTGTATGATATTGTATAGTAGGTATTAGGTATTAAGTATTATGACCTTAGCTACTTATTAGGGAACATTGACTAAGTAGAGAAGGCAGCCAGTGGCCTGGCTCAGAAAAGGCTTTTATGTGCAATGGTTGACCTTAACGTGAGGAAAACCTTCAACTCATCATCATATCTACTCATTGATGCTGCACTTTGAAAACGTGAGTTTCCGGGATACCTTATTCAAATACTACAGTCTTATATGAGACTTGGACTATGTCCACTATTAGAAAGTTGAAACCCAACATCCAGGGGCCTTCAGCATGTAAAAGGCGTCTGTTTATGTCGGTAGCTCACTGCAAACTGCTATATACATCCCGGGCCTAAACGCTGACGGCGCCGAAGACGTGCACGGAATAGAACAACCCTCAGCCATGCCTAAAGGGGGGCCGCTTTTCGGGTTGCGAAGTGTTATAGGACTGTGTCCGATATGGCTGCTCTTTTCTTGGTTATGGCACCATCGGACCATGGATGCTACCAGTTTTAACTGTCGAAAAGAAGGTGAGCTGCTAATATCTGCGCATCCACTGTGGGAGCCGGAATACTCAGTAGAAGTTCCATTGTCCGTACTGAGCAGAGTTTAGACTTGAGACGGATCAGCTCATTGGTCGAAAACAACGGTCCAAGGATGTCTCTGATATCGTTCTGTAGCTGGAGCAGAACTCCTCCCAGATGATAAAATATCGAGGAGGCCTCGGATTGAGTCGTCGGTGGAGAAGTAGAGGCTAGCGTTTGACATGATGGTGGAGACGATACTCGGGCAAAAGAAAGCTGCAGAGCGCATCAGGCAGGCAAGAGGTTGACGGGTAACTTAAAAGTCTTGTTTTTCTGTGGGCCGAGTCAGCTTTTCTGGGTCGTTAGAGGCCTCCGCCTATGCATAACTTGAATTATATTGATAAAAAACGATAAAAGAACGGTTGGCAGTATTGTGATAAACAGTTCCAACCCATTCCTGATTTTTGAACAAGGAAAAAAAAGGTATCACAGAACATAATTTTGTTACATTGTGGTGGTTGCTATATTGACACATAAATACCTCCTAAGGTAAGTACTTACACTTGGTAATTGTGGTGGAAACAAACATTTACTTGTATATGAACTAACAACAATTACATATACAATAAGAATAATAAAATAAAGGTTAGTCGCACTAATATATATTCTCTATTCAGGTTAAGATTGAACCGATTTCGCGCACGTATACTGAGCCACCGGTTCCTGTCTGCCCCCCCCCCCCCCCCCCAGGCGATGACCATGAGTTTCGTGATTGGCTGTGTCAGTCATCGGCGGCCGTCAATAATCGTCAGCGCCGCCTGCAAGCTCATTGTAGCTCCCGTTTTATGGTGGGAGATTCGCTGACCAGACGAGTTTTGGTCGGCCGGGAGGTTCAATCTTAACCTAAATGGAGTATGATAGCAAAATAAGCTTGCAGTACGTGATATGTTGTATAAATATAAACTATTATAGTTATATTGTGATTTGATGTTTAATCAGTTTCCCAAGGTCGCTCCACCTCTACAACAGAAATTGAACAGCCATATACTATCTTTTTTGGTGAATTGAAGCCGTCATTTGTATGTTCCATAAAAAAATTTCTTAGGGAAATTTGAAAACAATTCATTTTCATGCTTGATGCTTCATGCCAGATGCAACATAACAACCCTACAAATGTACAGAATATTTTTTTTCTTCAAATTACAAACCATTTTATATATTGTAAATACTAATCAGTATTTGGAATCAAAATTTCCAATATGGGAAAACGTTAAATTAAAGAAAATAGTTATGATAGTTTGTACAGCTGTCTTGTACAATAGGTATCGTGTATGTCTAGTGATGTAAAACCATTGTACATTAAAGACATAAATTACATACTTATTTTATTTTATGATATCAATAAATTATTGCTATTAAAGTAATTTATTTTACAATATTAAACTATAATAATAAAGTAGGTTGAATTACTTTTTGGTTGAAAAATTTCATTTAAATATATCATTGTGTGTATAAAATATAATAATTTAAGTAGCTACTTTACGTAAATGTTTCATCTACCCACTGCTATAATAATATCTTATGAGAAATCTTGTATTAAATATTCAAAGTTTAAATATAAAATGAATATTTTTATAAATTTCCAACTAGCTCATAAAAAATAATGGAAATGTAGGCAACCCTTTCTTTTGAAATAACACTGATAACAATTTACAAACAGTGTTGTGCTAAATTTTCAAGATACTTAACAAGGCAAAATATTATTTGTTGTAGAAAAAGTGAAAAACAAAAAAACAATCGAAAATTTCTAATTGCAATAAAAAGCTTCAAAATCCTATTTCCAATTCAATGTATAAAATATGTTCTGAGTCTTGAGATCTTAACCAAAGTTAAATTTTGAACAAAAAAAGGCTTTATTGTAACGAGTGTTATACATTTAAAATGCATATTATAAGATCAGAGTTTAAAATATCTTAACATTTATATTAATTATATTTATATAATACTTATCCTTACCGCGGGAATAGGACAACCATGTATATTGCGCATTCCTAAACCTTCCGTAAAGTTCTTCCAAACATTTTCCATCAATTTCATGATTGAAGTGCAAGCTTTAGGCGTGTTAAAAATATGAGCATTTTCCTTCCAACCACCAATAGAATCTTTTACCGCCATATTGATATCAACCTATAAGGAAAACGATTTACGTATTTTGCCCAAAACCAGATCTACCAGCATAAAACAATAAAATTCAACAACTATTTTATAAGTCGATGCATTTGGTGCTCAACTTATGGTGTGATCTAGGTATAAAAAATCCCGAAATTCTTATTTGTTCAACAATAAATCTATATTTTTTTATATTCCCGAAAATTTAATAATCATAACATAACAAATAAACTTACTTCAAGAGAAAATATAAAATTCATTAATAACAGTAACAGCTATAATTACATTGAAAGAGTCATCAAGTGGTACTAGATAGGTGAGGTTTCCTTTCATTTCTGTAGTGTTGGTCGACGTTTTGCTTATGTAATAATTAAACATAATTAAGTTATTCGACTGACTTTGTTCACAACGTTGAATTGCTAACATTTTTACTCGGTATTCACCCTGAGGAAAAATATAAAATCGTTACAAGCTGTATCATATTATGTACCTATGTGGAATTAGAGGACATTCTTTTGTTACAATAATGTGGTGGTTGCTATATTAATACAAATTCTTAATTATTTGCTTACCATTGGTAATTGAGGTAAAAACAAACGCTTAGTTGTACCCGAATGAACAACATTTACAAAAACAATAAGATTGATTAGTAAACACCTCATATTTTGTCTATAATATTATAAACACACAATTTATCAACGCAGTTTATTGTTCTCCTGTTTTAATTAAATAGTTTTTCGTATAATAGCATGTACTTAATGACTTTTAATTTGTGGTGCAATCATGTATATGTATTTTATTATTTAGTGGCCTCGCTTAAAATATTGATGCAGTAGATACCTAACATGTAACATCACATAGATAATAGATGTATAAAGTGTATAGATTATATTATGTTGATAATATTATTCGTCGATGGAATTATATCCGTAGACATAAATAATAAAAAAACTTAACTGCCTCCTAAAATTGTAAAATTATTGACTCTACATAATTTGTGACTGCCGAGGGTTAGGATACCTTATAAGAACAAAGGACTTCATATCAGTATTATGTAGAGGGTGTTAGTCATAGGTGGGTAATTGATTTATTTGATGGATAATGTTGAATGGGAGTTGGTGTACGTGTAATATATAAATAATATCCTGTGTAATATTAATAAATTATAAGACGAATAATTCCAGTATTGGTGTGTCAAAACATTATAGTTTATTTTTCAATCCGTTATTTCTATTTTACTACATTATGGAATTTAAATTGTCAAATATTGTCTATTTTTCATTAATTAAAGACATTATGTGTTTAAAAAGAAGTTTGACACAAAGCTTTTGAGAATAATGTTATTAACCTGATTGGGGAGGGGATATGTGTGGTATGTGTGGTTTAGGAAAAATAGAAGCTAAGTGTATGGGAAACAGTTCTCATGCTACAACCAAGATCCATAGTAAAAAAGAGTTAGATCATATTTTATACATTAACATTAGAAGCATTTAGGTTATCACGTACTTGTTTATAAGAGGCTAGTCTATTATTTTGCAAGAAGTTGACGCACTTCATCGTTGGACTATGAAGTCTCGTACAAAATAAGTTAGGTTAAGTTGGTCAAAGGAGGTGGGTATGGGAGGTTATGATGCTGAGGATTGTATTAGAGTAGGTAATCAAGTGTTGACCTTATTTTCTGCGTCTTTGGGTATTTTTAGTTTGGCTTTTGTATTGATTATTTTGATTTTGTTTATAAAACAGTAGTCCGTTTCATTTAGATAGAAGAATGATAATTCGATAGATATAATTTCAAAAATATTCCAATTTTTGTTTTTGTTTTAAAATATGAACATAAACCTATAAATTTAATTTGTCCAAACACTCTACCCTGAGGGGATCGGTGGCGGACAGTAATTTTAGACTAAACATAAGAATGTTTTGCCCATCATACTTATCGACCTAGTTATATGATACTACTTCTTAGAACTGATTTGAATTTGTTATTATGTCTACTTGACATCGGTCAGTCTACTTTTCCCAATTTCACCCCCCGACAACTATAATATTAGTTTGAATATTTTGAAATTGTATTATTCGAAATTTAATTCAGATATCTTAAAATGTGGACTCACCGATCTTAAGAAGACTGCACTATAACGAATTCAGATCAGTTGGCTAAAATATTATAGCGTTATTATGTAGATCGGTAGAATGGACAAAAAGTGCATAAATTGTTTACCTTTCACTCGTGCAACGCCGAGTAGATGACTTGTACATGCGTGTGAGGGAACGCTCCGCTATTTCTTTCACACAGAGTCAAACACACTATACGTGTGACACTAATCATCATTTACTACGCACAAATTTACAAAACCTGTATGAAGCAACTTGAAAATTGCCTGTTCTTAAACTCCTTAAAAACTGTCCGCCACCAATCTCCCTAAAACGTGATTACGACCCAATTTTCTTATTGAATTAAAAAAAGAAAATAACAGTGCAGAATGATGAATACATAGATAGTTTATAGATGTAATTATTATTGATGATAAATTCAACGTCAAATAAATGTTTGCATTTTGATTAAAATTTAAGAACAATGCCTTTGTTGGGAAAACAAATGTACTTAAAAAAATATGTTTTTTTTATGAACATCTTAGAATCTAAGATATATTATAACTATCGTTAATCCCATTATTATATTTTTTTTAAATACATTTGCCCTAACATAACAAATACATTAAGCATTGAGCCTTAATCTATAAGTTTTAATAGACTAAAACAGTTAAACAAAATGTATCAAAATAGAAACTAACGAAAGTTGGTTCGCCAACAGTGATTGCTATAATAATCACAACCTAGAGGAAAAAACAATATTGAAGTAATTTAATATACCTACCTGTCTTACCTACCAAGTGTAACTGTATATGTTTATTAGTGTACTTCGCAATCGATTGACGAAACACACAAATATGCTTGCAAATTTTATGTGAGCTAATATAACTAGTAAAATAAAACAATAATTTAGAACCGTACAAGCAACAACGAAATTTATTGTTCTACTGTCATTAGGAGTAAAATTATTTTCGGTACTATAATAATGCTTAATCATTTTTAATTTGTAATATCATAATGGGTATGTATATATTATTATTATTTATGTCGACCTCGATTTCACTATTGTTTCTGTATACACCTATAACGTGTAATATCATAAAGATATGATTATAGATATTATTTTTACAATATTATAGACAATTACGAACTATACATTTGAAAATTTGTAATTATGATTTAGAATTTTTGAAAATTAATGTGCGTGTACTAATATCGTATATGAATCTGATATCCTTGAACCTTTTATCCTCCTGGTATAGTGGTGCGAGCATGATATTAAATAATTCATACCAAATTTCCAGATCGTTAGATATTCGTTTCAATTTATTTTGGACATTCCTGAAATATCCAATATTGCAGTCCGAGTATTTCTCAACAACATTTCGAGTGACGACTGACGAGGCATGCTTAGGTGTCTTAAAAATATGAAGATTTTCCTTCTAACCACCAATAGAATCTTTTACAGCCATATCAATTTCAATCTATATAAAGAAAACAATTTATACATTTTGACCAAAATCAAATAGACCAACAAACTACGAAAAAAATCAGCAATTATTTAAGAGGCCAATAAAATATTTAGAACAAACTCAACTTATATTTGTGAACTATATAAAATCATAAATTTACAAATCTACATAATATTCTATACATATTAATGATTATAATGTTTAAACTTACTTTCTTAGAAAATATAAGGTTTAATAATTATAATAACAACACTTGCATTAAAAGAATCATCCAAAGATACAAAATAAGTTACTTTTCCTTTGATTTCTGTTGTGTATCGTCATGTAACGTCATTGCAATATGTGTTATATTGAATTTTAGGTATTAGGTATTTTAACCTAAAATAGGTATTAGAAAAAATTATTTTGTTACATTGTGGTTATATTTATATATTGGCACATAAATATCTACTCAGGTAGGTACTTACAATCGGTAATTGTAGTAGAAACAAACGGTTACTTGTATCTGAACTAACAAAAATTACATTACCAATGAGATTGATTAGTAAACACTTCATCTTTGGTCTCCTCTATTATAGTTTATGACTATATGATTATCAACGCAGATATTGTTGTAATTGTTTGTTCTGTTATTAATCAGTAAAAAGATTTTTGGTCCTATTTAAGTCCCTAATCTTTTTAGTTTGTAATACTATACTGCGTTTGACCTCGCTTTCACTATTGTATTCACGTTTTATCATATATATGTAATATGGTTATAGATTTTATATTAGGAACCGACGGAACCGTATTATTGACAAAATTACAAACTTTTAACAAAAATTGTAATTATGATAGGTAATAGGTACAATTCTTAATTTTTGAAAATTTAATTGCATGTTCACTAATATCACTTATGAATCTGATATACATACCTTGAACCATGTTTCCTTGTGATATAGTGATACAAGCATAATATTAAATAATTGATACCAAATATCAGGACCGATAGATATTTGTCATGCTTGAAATATTTGGACTTCATATATTTCAATGTTTCAATCAACCATCATTACCTACAATTACAAAGTCTGAAGAACTTTCAACATCAACCTCTTGTCAGAACCATATTTTTAATGCAGACGACAATTTGTATACGTACCAACCTACATAATTTTTAATGTTTCAAAAGGCGAGACAGACAATGAAATATAACACATATCATTATGAAATCAATTGATTCGCTCAGAATCTAATATGCATCAGTTATTTTATATATTTAATTCTTCGACATACTATAAAAACAATGTTTAGGAAGACCCACCCCTATGTGCCAGCTGCGGTGTTCTCCTCTCAATTAAACACATTTTTACTGAATGCCTTTCGTTCGAGACGGAGAGACAAGAAGCGGGCATCTCAAGCATTTTATCGGAAGCCCTCCACCCGGACAACAGAGAACACGTTATAACATTTATTTTTAAATCCAAACTAATAAATAATATTTAATATGTAACATGCAAAAATTTAAACTCATCTTTGTTGCCGATGGCCATAGTTGCCGAGGCTTATTTCAAATAAATAAATAAAAAAAAAAAAAACAATGTTTGCTTGACGTACTTTATAGTACGTATACCTATATATATATAATATTACGAAACATTTAAATAACATAATCTAACAAAACTATATATACCACGTTTAGAATTGTATGCCAGAAAAAAAAATAGTATACATTTGTGACATATCTAAATGATAAATATAATGACAAAATATATTTGCTTTTTTCTAATAAGCGTGAAATAAGGATAATATTTAATAATGAAATTTTTATTTTCTTGCAATTAATGTTGCCCATTACAACTTTACCAGAGCAACAAGTACAAATAATTGTATAATTCTTTCAAACATTAAAAATATTAGTATCAAACCAACTATTATATAGTTTTATTGTAATTTAATGTTTAATACGTTTCCCAGGGTCGTTTCACCTGTAGAACATAAGTTATGCAGCCATACACAACATTATTTTTGTTCAAAATAAAACGCATTTTGTATGTTCCATAAAAAAATTTCTTTGGAAAATTGGAAAACAAGTTATTATCAGTATTCAAGCCAGATGCTCTATAACAACCCTATAAACATAAATCATATTTTTTCTTAATTACATAACAAATCAAAAATATATTGTGGATAATAATAAGCAATTAGAAATAAAATTACTAATATAAACATTAAATTAATAAAAATAGATATAATATGTATACTCTGATCCAAAAGAGATAATGCTAGTTCTGTTCATCACGACTGACGTTAGTCAGTGGAAGCGCATGACCCAATTTTCCCCTTCCACCGGTCGCTCGGCACGCGGCGGTCACAACCACAACCATTTCCGAACTTGAACGATTTCGACGTCTGACGGTTTGTTGGTGGGGCATGCGCGCCGCCGGACGAAAACTGGTCGTCGCCTGGTATAATCTCTTGTGGAACTGAGTATTGATATAGTACAATGTACTGTATCATATTTTGATTAAAAAGAAACTATCAATGATTGTATTTAAAAAAAAAAAAACGATTTTAATAAGTGTTTTTTTTTAACTTAAAATTGTATTTTTTAAGTTACCCATCTAGGCTGGTCAAAACTTTTGCAGAGGGGCATTGAAAACAGAAATGACGCCACTGTGCTACAGTGTTTCACAGATATTAATTGTTGTTTCCGTCTCACAAGTGCGTAATAGGTATAGCAAATTTACACTCAGCAGATCATATTTAGCTCCGTTATTTTTAAAGTTGGAGTGGATCTACCTATAATGAAACTTGATGGTAATAGAACATTATTTGTGTTTGTATGTGAGTTTCTTACCGAATTTCAGTTTTTATGTGAGTTATGAGCATTTTAAATTTAAGTTATATTAAATACGTGACACTTGCTAAAATATTGAACTGTCGTAAGAGACTCACACATTGACACAGATAATGTTCTTACCATCAAGTATCATCGTAGATCGATAAACTGCAATTTTTAAACAAACGGAGCTAATGGAATTAAACGTGATCTGCTGAGAGTAAATTTGGTAGAGTGCACTGTTGCAGTAATACGGAGACTACAAATGGCCGTGTAGCGTCCCCTGAAGTAGGTAATTCAAAAAACGAAAATATGTTGGCATTTAAGTCTTTACGATTGCAATACAATATTGAATATATAATATGTTATAAAATCAACAGTTATAATATAATTATTTTAATTTGTATAACTATTATTCCATACCACGGGAATAGGACAAGTGTGGTTTTGCATTCCTAGACTATCTATCCATTATTCGATTCCATGAGTCACCGAAGAATGATTTCACTGACGAGCAAGCTTTGGGTGTCTTAAATATATGAGCATTATCCTTCCAACCACCAATAAAATCTTTCACTGCCATATTAATTTCAATCTATAAATAAATCATTTGTATATTTTAACGAAAATTGATTCGACCAGCATATACGATAAAATCAAACAATTCATGAGAAGGTACAAATTGAATGTATTTGGTGTTCAAATTATTTTTGTAAACCATATAACATTTCAAATTTATAATTTCTTCAATAAAAAATCTATATTATACTACACACAATTTAATAATTGTAACAACTAAACTGATATCAATAGAAAATATACGATTTAATGATATTAGTATCAGTTATGCTTACATTTAAAGTATCATCCATTGCAATGAAATTCGTTACATATCCTTTGACTTCTGTGGTGTTGGCTGACGTTTTGCTTAAATAATAATTATATTTAATTTGGTCATTCGACTGGATTGAATCACAACGTAAGATTCCTAATACATTTACTAGGTATTCGCCCTGAAGAAAAATATGAAATCATTTTAAACACTATAATAAGCAGTATCATATTATTATACATTTATATCCATATGACATCATGGAATTAGTGAACATTGTTTTGTTACCATGTGATGGTCGCTATATTGGCACACACCTACGCTCAATTCAATACTTACAACAGGTAATTGTGGTAAAAACAACAGGTTACTTCTATGCGAATTAACAGCAATTACAAAACCAATAAGATTGATTATGAAACCCTTCATCTTTGTTTTCAAATATTTTAACCACATTTAATAGTATCAACACCGTGTTCTACCGATTTTCGGATTAAAATGATGTTTGGTCCTATACTAGGTAGGTACCTATAATGTTTTATAATTTGTTACGAGTATTAAAGTGCACGCGTGTGTGTATATTATTATTATTTATTGACCTTATGTTCTCTATTGTTACAGTACTACAGTAGATAACATATAATATTATTATATATACAGTGATTTTTGACAGTTACGAATTACATAGTACTTTGAACATTGCACAAAAATTTAAGTTAATTATAAGGTTCATTTTTTTGACAATGCCAATGCTGCATGTTCACTATAATATCGTTTTTTCGAATCTCACATATTGTCGAATTAAAAAATAAATTAAATATTAGTACCTACACATTTTAACGTATTAACAGTCGTACCTATATATAGTATTATAGTGCCGTCTATTTTATCGAGTTCAGACCATGACGGCCGCTTATCGCGTGGCTCATTGACTGTTTAGGTACATGAAATTTATCTTGATTAACTCTCACATAGAATATTTTTCAGTTGTTTTTTCTTCCGGCGGAAGTGCACGTGATCGATACAATTCGCAATTCCTACTATAGCAAAATATTAGTACATAATGTTACATAAGCCCTTTGAATACCATCGTCGTGTACCTAATCTTACGATCCGGTATTCTAGTCGGTAAAACAGGATGAACGCACTTAGTGCAATGCGGTTATTCATTAGAATATAAACTTTATTTAATTATGATATTTGGTTTTTTTTACTTTGGAAATCCGCGTGACTGCGTAAGTTTATGGTATATGATACGTTTTTATTCGCTGGTTCTAATACATTATTTAGATTTAAGACGATCAACTGTCGATTAACCCGATGTACGGTCAAACATAATGAGGTAAATCGAGAGTGCGTTTTATTATTTGATCTCTGTACTTTGCTGAGGGGGGGGGATTAATATGATTGTATAATTCTTTAGAAATGTTAGTTGCAGAGACATTCGACCATTAGAGTAATTTAATCAAAACTACGAATACCAAGTATAATTATATTATATTTAATTTGGGGTACACCCTAATATAATATAATGTAGATCATTTGATAACTAAACATTATATAAATATGAACAACGATCATAACATAGATAATATTTTTAAAAAATGCATACCATAAAATAAATATTTCTTTTTTTCATATTCGTTAATAATAATAATAATATTTTTTTTGAAAGTGCAGAAAAGTTGAACCAGGCGTGAGTATATATTTTATGCATCCGCGAGAAAGGAATACTAATAAGTAATAACGATCATACCTAAATGTATTTACACGTATAAGAAAAAAATGTAAGACCCCTCTGTTCAAGAATTTCATCAAACCTCAGACTGTCGGTTCAAGTACATAGGTAATATTAATTTATTGAGCATAAAAATATTATCATGACTTAATGGACTGGTTATATTATTTGCGAAACGACTCATCGGGTATATATTATGCATTTTATGAACACACACACACACACACATAGGTATATAATAATATAATGTCATGATAAAGGCGGTTTACGATGGATATTTTATTATTGTAATTCATATTATTATAAAATCGTATCGAACGGACGGGTGTGCGTCGGGCGAATGAACGGCAATAACAACACGACGCGAGCTGTGTACAATAATAGGTAATATAATGTACCTACGTGCGGTAATAACCCACGGTACCTACATAATAATGGTATAATAACTGTGTAGATTCGGCGCAGCCGGGTGGTGCCGAGAGGTGGGTGTGTGGTGTGATATTATAATATTATTGTCGCGTTTTCGGGTGAGAAAAGCGTATGTGTAACACTCGCATTGTTGTTATGATAATAACACGCCAGAGACTCACTTTTGAAGCGTATAATGACATTATGTGTACACGATATGAGGTTATAATAATACAGCAGGAACCTTTGCGCCGAAAATCGGAATGACTCGACAGCAGTCTCTCTCCGCCATCAACAGCGGCACCAGCGGCACCAGCGGCAGCTTCATCCGCGGCGGTGGCAGACGTTATTTTCTTTATAATGTACCTACATATATATATTATACGATACTCGATACAATAATAACAATATTCATTTTCGTATACACAGTATATACAGGGTGATTGATTCGTCGAGCACTGACCCACCACCATTTTTTCTCAGTGAATTTATTAAAATATTTTTATTTTTGCAATTTTTCAAGTTACACGGTATTATAAACAATTTTTTGAATTTTTTGTTTTACTCAAGGAGCGTCGGAGATGAAAACTTATGTTTTTTTTCATATTAAAACACCTCTTTTCTGTACTGCAAATTATTAAGTGATAATATTGTTTAGAAAGTGCCAGTATACCTACTTCAAAACGAGATAGTTCATCAGTTATCAAAACGTTTATGCTAAGTATAATACTATATCTAATAGTCCTTAAAAATGGTTTTACAAATAATTATACATTTATACATGTTGATGTATAGATTAATCGCCAAAATGTTCAAACCACTATAACCACCATTTCTTCCAAAACCAGCCAATATTATTATCCCGACTACACAAAGTTAACCAACTACTCTTTCGGAGTTAGATTCTGATATGTCAACATTTTCAGAAAAAATATTCACTCAATAATTTACAGTAGAAAAGGGGAGGGGGTTATGAATGTTACCGTTATTGTAAAAAAGTGTGATAATGTTTGTATTTGCACAGGGCGTTCCATAAATAGTTTAAATTAGTGCCTATAGAATATTATAACTTGTATATTGTACTATATATTTAAAAATTTCGAAATTCAGATTTTGAATACCTAACTGCATTATTGTCTGTCTGGAAAAAGGGAGCGTGCGTCCAAGGTGAATCACCCTGTATGGGTATTACAGTCTTGTGATATTCTCCAGAGAACCGATTCGATGTGGCCTGCCCGCGGGACTTCACGATTTCGCGATAATATCGATCACACTGGCCGCCTCTGTGTATAAAATAATAATAATAATATATAAGGTAATCTGCATCTCGATGGACCGGAACGGTACCCGCCCCAGACACAATGCGCGCTCCTCCGAGTCGGTCTACCGCTCGCGTTTCGCCATACAATAATCGTCGATTAAACTGTATTATATCTGCATTATATTATTGTTATTATTGTTGTTATTGTTATTGTTATTGTTATATATAGTCGACGGCCATCATTGTGTCCGGCCCGTCAGCGCAAGTCGCTCGAAGAAGTCCTTTTTCCCATCCTCATCTACCGTGTGCAGAGCGTAGTGTGTGGCCTGCGACGTGTCGCCAGTGCTCCTCACACAGTGCGGTTTGACTATTTCACCGTATTACCGTTCGACCATTACGATAAAAATGTCGACAATTATTTTTGTCGTTTTGTATTCGAAAAGCTCCAAATATGCCTAATATTAGCTTGAAATCGGTTTTAAACAGAAAACAATGTAGATATAGTAAAGTTGATTAGGTAAATCATATAAAAAACCGATTAAATTTTGTTTATAATATGCAGATAACAATATTTACATCCATTAGTCAAAATTGTTGTCAAAATTTAAAACACGTCCAAAATAATGAGACGATAGATAAAAGTGGAAAACTATCGATCAGTTGAAATTGTCATTAGTATTACAGGTTGCCAGATACAGCGTGTTATGTACATAACATTTTAAAGTAGGTTACCTAGTCTTAAACAAAACTATAAAAGCATATTCAAAGAAAAATCTGAAAACAAAAGAAAATTTATCGTTTATCATACTAATTGTGTGCGAAAAAAGAGGTTTCGTAGAGATGGAAAATAAACAGTTTCATTAGAAATAAATATTTGTTGACATTTTGTCAATACTCGCTCAATAGTTACCTTTAGCATTATTTATTTTCAAAGATGGCTAAATTCAAATTAAAACATATTAAAAATGTCTTTACATTATTTTATTTTTTATTAATATAAATTAAATTACATAGATGCGTGGGTATTTGTTTGAATAGAAAACCACACCAAATGATGTTGTGTTATAGTTAAATTGCACTGATTTGTCTTCTAAAATAATATAGTCTTTGCTAAAAAAAAAGCACACCCAGCTCTGAACTTTTGTACCGAAATTTCGTAAGATTGTGTAACTATTTTGTAACGAAGGGTGCTGTAGTGGCAGACCTCTAATTTCATCAAAATTCAGGTCTACTCTTTTTAAATTTGAATAAAAAGAATATATAAAAAATCCATTTTTCGAATTTATTATACAACAGACATGTTATTATTTGAAATACCTAAATGCATCCATAATATATCCATGTGTGTGTGTGTGCGCGCGCGTTATAGGTACGCTGCGTACAGTTTTATATCCGTATTGGGTCATAACCGGCATATTATTATACTTTGTCCGAAAGGGACGAATTCCAAAGGTTCAGGATAACTGCAGGGTTAAGGTCGTCGTATTATATGCGTTACATTCAGTATCTAATCCCTGTGGGCTCTATAATAGGGCTAATGGCACATATATGCCCATCAATAACTCGTCGAAGAATAATAGTCACGAACAAAATCGACTTCTCACTATATTTTTTTTTCCACACAATAATCAAAGATTTATTCGAATAACGATTTACCCAATAATAAAGGAATCCGGTCAAATCCTTATAATAATGGTTTTACAGCTATATACATATTATTATTATTATTGGGCACTACTGCTGCACGTTGACACGTGTTGTCCTAAGTCCGAACCAAAATGATTTATGGATATAAAATAATATATATAATATTATACTATATATATTATGGTCGGTTCAATATTGATTATCGTTTTATCCATCCGTAAATAATCTTGAAGCAATCGCAATAACTACAAATATATAAGTACGCTCTGCATATAGTCTTGGCAATATTTTGATGTAGTTTTTGAGATGCGTAGCCTCCCCTGCAGTATAATATTAAAAGGGCCCCTTCCAACATTGTCTGAAGTCATCATGCGTATCTATTAGTATTAATTTATTTTTACAAACCTATAATCAAATACAAGACGTAAAGGAATTAATGAAATAGTTTGCGGTTAGGACAAACCAAATATATTTTGTCGTGGGAATCTTGACGTGTTTGAGACCTGCAATGACCATTCGAGATTTCAATTTTAAAATAATATGAATTATTAATAAAAAATTTAATATTGATACTTTCGTTTATTAATTATTCAAATAAACTGTTGCGTTGATCATAGATGTACATTTGCACGATAATATACTAAAAAATAAATACACGTTTATTGATACAAAAAATTAATATCTATTTGGGTCAATAATAATGTTGCGAAATAAATTTCGTGAATGGCCTATACATAATCTATTATATATGTATTCTGAAAGAATGTGTTGACATTTAAATATAAATCGGTTGAATCAGATTGGATACAATTTAACTTAAATCGATATAATATTATACTCCACGATTATTAATTAATTATTCACCCAAATTTCTGTTACCTACTTTATAACTCGTACATAATATTTAATATATTAAACGTATATCCATTAATAATCAATCGATGGTTGGTTAAATAATATTCATGCATACACTGTATAGACACGTAATAGTACCTTCGTCAAAAACACTCTTCGCATTAATTAATGATAACTTAATACATACAATACAAACGATCAATGCCGATTAGATACTATTTAAAAGTCAGTATTACAACATTTTTAAAAACATTAATTTATTTAAGTGTTCAATTTGAGTGACTTCCAAACGATCGAAATTTAGTAGATGCAGTACATGTAAGTATACATAGTTTTAAAAATTAAAACATATCCTTAAACAGCTACACACGCAGAACGGTAAAGCTAAGCTTGTACAATTCAATGAAATCTGATTTTTGGCATTTTTAAGTATACGATTAGACCATATTTCCAAATTCTTTAAATGTACTACTAACGGTGTGTCGTATACAGATACAAACTTATTCTGATTTTCAAACGAGAACNCCCCCCCCCCCGTCACTACAGTAAGCTGCTTATTGAGCGGATAAATTTTCTGAAAGTGTTAACTTATCAATATCAGGATTCAAAAGTGTAGTTTGTAAGTTATCTAAATTTGTTTGGATATGTACTAAGAATAATAGATACGGCGATAATAGGTTAAGAAGACACGGAGAATAAAATAATGGGGACTTGAACATTTTAGTAATCAATATTTAATATTAACCCACATACCTAGACCAATCAATATTTATAATTTTTAATATCATCAAATTATAATAAATACTAAATCCGATATTACGGTAGATTTTATATTTTTTTTAAATTATATCCTTTGTACAAATACAGATTAAATATGTTAAAAACATTTCAATAACTGAAAATGTACTGGTTCAATTTATGAATTAGGCACACTGACGTTACTGTGGGTAACTATTTGCAAAATAATCTACTATAAACAAGAGAGATACTTTATGGAAAACAGCTGAAGTTTGTGACACCGCATACAGGACACTTCTCAAGTTGTACAAAAAATCTCGAGAATTTGAAAATATGATTTTTAAGTTTTTTTTAAAATTCCAAAAAACAAAATTTAAATAAATTCATTATTATAGGGAAAAAAAGTTAAGCATGCTTGATGAATCACCTCGTTATTATTGACATAGTCGATATTTCTGAAATAGTATTTAATTTATTCGTTAAGACGTGGACTGCAGAGTGGAGACTACTCTGCTGCACGCATATTTTTTAACAGGATTATATTATATTATTTACATTGGCATTATTTTTTTTTTCACACTCAGTAAGTAGTACTTACGCATGTATAAAGTTTTTCAATTTACTCGTTATTATTACTTAATCTTATGCGGTGAGGGATAAAAAAAATACCCTAGAAAATAAGGAAATCCGTAAATCTGTTTATGCATATATAATGGCGTGCCCTATAAACACCAGAATAAACGACTTTTGGTAGTTTGAATTTACACAATACGATAAAACCACTATTTGACGACAAGTCAGTTACTTTTACGCAGAAATTATACTACAGAGTGACTCACCATAAATATTCTCGACCCTATTTTTTCCTTGTGAGACGAATTTATTCAAATTATGATTTTTGGAATTTTCACTAAAATAACGCATTACGAGTATATAGATATAATTTAAAATACTTCGATTTTTACACCACTCAAAAAGTGTCCAGTGGTGAAAAAAACTTGAATTATTTTCAATTAAGAACAAACCTTTTTTCTGTAAATTATTAAGGAAATTAAAAGTTATTAAAATGTTTAGTAATGACGTAATATACTACAGATAATATTCCGTAAAAATGGTTTTACAGAATAATAAAATAGATGTAATATTATATGTACATACTAAACTCAGACTGCAATGTTTACAAAATATAAAACATCGATAGATTATTATCGATTACAATAGTTTTAAAGCCACTACAGTTGCCAATACTTCTTCCAAATCTATGATCGCACGAATTCATGAACCTACAAATTATCCTTAGTACACAAAATAAAATAACTTAAAAACTATATAGGTACTCTCTCGAAATTTCGATTTGGATACAATGACATTTTCCAAAAAAATGATCATCTATTCAACAACTTACAGGAAAAAAGGTAATCTTAACATATGAAATACAGATGTCGTGGTTCTCGGTAAATTACCTATTGTTTTATTGTATTCGAAAACGCACGACATCTGTATAATGTTGAATTATATACACAATTACTCGGTCGGAAGCTTTTAAATAGCACAATGTATTTAGCAACAGCTAAACGGTTTTAATTTAAATTTGAGTGTATTATAACAATTGTCTAAATAATACTATACCCATTGAATGATGAGAATTGATACAAAATCTTTCAAGCGAATTCCATTGTACTTGTTTCAAATTCTCATTTTAGATTTCGCACAAAAAAATATTCGTCGATAATTGTTTTTTATTCTTCTCTTTTTGTGCTCCAGAACACTGCGCTGCGCCTCGTGATCGATCGCTATTTTATCGTTACGTGTGTGGTTAACGGTGGTTTATTTGACAAAATATGTTTGAAATTTAAGTTGAGCTTTTTCCCGTTATTTATATACAGTCTTTTTTTGCGGACCAAAAAAAAAAAAAAGCCGTAAAGCAGAAAAAAAGTGTCCTTATACTTTTCGTTTTGTTATATTGCAGTTTTTCGTTTGTTCGTTTCGCGTGCGAAAGTCACTCTATATATAATATAAATCGTTTTTATGTCAATTATTCGACCTGCGCCAATTTAATCTGATCCCGCCGAATTCGGATGTGCGTGGACACGAAAAAACGTTATATAGAATTAATGTGCGTTACGATAAGAAAAAAACTCTCCCGATACAGGGCGGGCGCTGATTTTAAAAAAAAATAGAAGGATTTATCGCGAGTTGAAAAAAAAGAGCATTTTATAAAATGATTTTGTCAATTCGCCGAACCGAACACGATTTATGCACACACATTTCGTTCCGGTTTAATAAATATATACGTGAACACAACAATATATTATGTATTTATTTAGATCACATTATTACTCCACGAGTACCTATACACAACACACACGCAAATAATGTGATAATATTTAACGTGACCGCATTTAGAGGTCCGATAGGTGCGATTTCCCCTTTTGGTAGAATTTTAAAATGTGATAATTGAAAAATGTCAGTTCAATCGATTTACTCCTTTTATTCTATTACAACATTTATAAACTCACGTTATTATTATTGTATTTGCAGTCTTACATATCTTCTCAATTTGTGTCCTCGGTAATATTACTGTAGCCATTAATTAATATTTAAAATTGATTTGTTACATATTATATAAGTAGATAGTATATATACCGTAATATTATCCGTACCATGTCATAAATGAAAATAATACAAATATTATAGACATAATAATCTTATGTTGTGAACGCGCTCGTGGATTGTCATTTGACAAAAATGATAGTCTTTAAAAATTTGAAAACCCAGAATTTGAATAAATGCATCATTGAATGATTAAAATATGTGAGAAAGCATCATGCTTTATGAATCACCCTATATAATGTTATGTACTATCCACCTACCCATACATAAAATGGATGCGATAAAAATGCAATATATTATATTCAATAAATAGACATCAGATAAAAGTAACAACAAACTAAGGTAAATATCATAATATACTTGGGTTCAAGACCGAGATATGTCGCTTTTACTGGTTGGAAAAAATCAAATTATGTCCATTTATTGCGTCGCCAGTAATTACTATATGTACAGTGGTGGCAGTGTTAAGGTAAACAACACGAAAAGACAGGGTTGGGTAAAAAACGTTTTTTTATAATATTTAACAAAAAACATGTTTTTATTGTTTTTAATTGTTTTTAATTGTTTTAAAACATATTGTGTTTTCTTGATATAAAATATGTTAAAATACAAAATAAAACATGTTTTTTAATATGTTTTTAAACAATTTAAAACAACATGTATATTATAATTATGTGGCAGTGGCATGTAATACAATAAACAACTTTTGTATAACTAAATAAAATACTATTAACAACACCTTTTGGACTTGTTCACACAGACATCAGAAATAGATTAGGTAATGAAAAAGCAGCTAAATTAGTCACCATTTTTAAGTCTCTAAATTAAGAACTATTATTTGTTATAGTCACCATTTTTAAGTCTCTAAATTGAGAACAATTATTTGTTATTTAATATTAATATATAATTTTTTTTTATGCACTAGTCAGAGTAGTCAGACACTAGTATCTTGTATTTTAAAAAGTTAAAATGATTTATGTTTACCATTAAATACAATTGTTATAATACTATTATAAAGTATAAAAGTTTTAACCAGTGGGCAGTGGCCCTAAATTATATTATGTTATTATGTTATATTATGTTATTATTTGCTATTTATAAAATAATGAATTTTTAATAAAAATGTCAATTTACATATTTATTATTTAATGAGTTTTTAACCCAAATTTTAAAATTAAGATTTAAAAAACATTTTAAAACATGTGTTTTAAAAAACATGTTAAAAACAGTTGTTTTAAACAATTGTTTAAAAACAGTTGTTTTAAACAATTGTTTAAAAACATTTGTATTTTAATAAATGCGTTTTAAAACAAAGTTTTAAACACGTGTTTAAAACAAATCAATTTAAAACATCCAACCCTGCGAAAAGTTCAATGAAATGATAAGGAAAACAGCAGAAATGATAATATTTTCGAAGTATGACACTCGGGTTTTATGCTTTATTATTATTAGAATTTGTAGTCGATTTTCAAAATAAAAAACGTTTTTTTGTAAATTTGAATTATATTTCAATTGTTTTGAGGCAATGTTTAGACAAATCCATATGTCATACCCTCAAAAGTATTATTCTTTATTGTTTTTTTAGTGGCCGATTTCACTCTACAATTACTCAAAAACTTAAAGGAAAAAATGAATCTGAGTCAATGTGTGTGTTTTGCCTATATTGCGAGTGGGCCAGAGTGAAATAAAATACCTAGTGCTCTGACATCCTCTTAAAATCCAAGATGTATAGGAAAGAAAACGTAATTCAATTTTGATGTGCCAAAACTTACATGCCATTACTGGTCATAACGCTAATGTTGAGAGGATATTTTCACTGATAGTGACCCAATGGACCAAAGAACCTAACCGTCTTCAAGTAGAAACTGCATAATTTGCAAAGCAAATTTAATTTAAAAAATGACTAGTTCGGAATTTCATACGTATGTCATGGGAAAACCGAAGCTATTGAAACAGGTGAAAAAGTCAGAAAAATATAATATTTCAAGTAATTAATCAAATGTATCATTTGTTTAATTTCTGTAGTAATGTATGTTTAAACTTAAAATTAAAAAGATGCTGTAAAATAAGTGAATGTAACCATGTGTACTGTATAAATTAAATGCAATGCTGTTATTATTTTATTTTATATAAACGTACATGTATCACATTGAGTTCTAAATTATATGATTAAAAATAATTTTAAAAAGGTTGTTGAAATTATTTTCGTCAATATCCCGGTCAGTATTCGAACTTTAATGGCAAATTGGCAACCCTGTCTTAAATGCACGTGTACCTAAATATAATGAACCACGGAACCTCGATAACTCGAACGTCTAAAATGAGTCGAATTTTCGATAATTCGAAGGAATATCAGGGCCCCTGCATTTCAACATGTACTCGTAAAATATTATCTATAACTCGAATTTTTTTTTGTTTTTCCACCGACCCGTGCGAGTTATCGAGGAGGTCGTCCCACTGTATAATAATATTATCCGGCCGCCAAACAGATGTTTGGCCGTCTAGTATAGATCGCGAGGCTGTAGGTATATGACAATATAGAAGAATGGTTATATAGAATATATCGTCTGAATGTCCTCTCGAGGTGGCTGCAGTGCATCAAACACATGTACGCGTTATTATAATACGCTGCGACGATAATAATATATAAATGTACAATAATATACACCCGAAATATGGTTTACACGAACGGCAATAATGACGATGGTGTATATTATTATTATGATTAAGTTGTGCGGTAGTCGGCAATATTGTGCGGTCGACCCCCCGTGCCGAGGGACGGACGGGAATCGTGGATTTTGACAGCCGGGTCATGATCGAACGGGGACGACGACGGTGCTCTTCTCGCGCACGCCACGCACTGCGGTGTCACACGAAATCGCATACATTATTGTTATTATTATTATTATTATTATTATTATTATATCGGTTTAGGTACATACGAATCGTATAATGTTATATCATGTATATTGTATAAATACGCACCCATTGTGCGCGGACAAATAAAACGCGAGACAACGACCGCTGAAACGATTATATTATACACTATATAATATAATATCATAAAGTATATACAATATAAATATATGAATATTATATTATATACTGCGCACTGCAGCTTCCAGTGAAATGCCGTACACATGATAATATCGTAATGTATTGCTGGGCCAATGCCGAAGGGGTGCCAGTCAAATAGTTTCATAAATGTTGCCGACAAACCCGGATGACGAACGCCAGTGAGCACCACCCCGCCCCCTACCATACGCTAAGAAATGTTCGTTGGTGCACTGTACATACTGTACTGAGGCGATGGAATTAAAATGATATTTTTTCAAAAAAAAAATTAAAATTAAAATAGAAACCTATGAAAACCTGTATAATATTCTCACCTCAAAGTTTGTTAATAGGCCAATTCACGCTAAAATAACAGCTCACAGTATACTAAATATTGGTCTGAACGCCAATTTACCATATGGTACATATGTGGTGGATTGCAAAACACGCTAAGTGCGTACGTAATCTCGTGCACTTATTTGCCAACTAAAAATGCCAACTCTATATGTGAATAGCATGGCGTTTAATTTTTTTTTGTATTTTGATTGCTATTTTGACGCCGATAAGCTGCTAAAAGTGCAACTCAGCCACCTTGGTAAACAATGTGTGAACATTTGATTTGATGCATTCTTCGATTGGCTACCAATGGCAACCAATACACAAAAAAAAACACTAATTTCCACTAATTATTTCTTCTATAATCAAGAGCAACCATTTATAAACAAAAATTTCCTTCGTAAATCTCAAAATTACTATTTGAGCAACACTCCGGATCCAATTGTAAATCTAAATCACCCAGGGAGCCACTCAAACGCCACAAAAAAATATCTCGAAATTGATCCAGCCATTTAGTCGGGCATAAGAGACATACATATTGCAGACGGACAAACGTTCATTTTTACATTGTATATTATATAGCTTATATTGCATACATCATTAGACCAAACTACTATGATATCCTCCATAAGAAAAAAAAATATTTTCACGAAACCTCCCCACCCCTCAATTATCGGTGATGGTATACAGGACATAATATTACAATACATATAGTCAGATATGCATAGGTAATGTAGGACGGGGTCGGTAGCGATCAAAAATATATGTGACTTTTGATATTATAATACTCGTTGTATTCTCGCGTTGTATTATGCGGTGGCGGCACGATGTGCATTACAGAATATAAGAACCTCTTATATAAATATGAATTATATTATGATATATCGCAGTATACATGTATAAGTATATATGTATGTATATATATATAAGTCGGTCTTCACGACACACATATGTATATTATACACGCAGAAAGCGCAAACCATTATATTTACAATTTATACAATAATAATAATATCGCCTCGATCCCTTTGCCCGTTGACGTGTAACCATATGTATATCATATACCCGAGAGTTCGATGTGTGCCGCAGCGCTCTATAAATCTCTCACGCGCGGATGCGAATATAAACGACTTCCCTAGCTGCGTCGGCGGCGTTATATTATTATATTATTATTATATTAAATTGTGTGTTTGCGGTGGGAAGAAAATGGGACTGCGTGCGTAAAAATCCGCGTGGGTAAAATACACATTATTACCCTTTATACCGCGCGCGCGTATGTGTGTGTGTGTGTGTGTGTGTGTGTGTGTGTGTGTGTGCAGTATTGTCAATCACGTGTGTAAATCGCGTTCAATAAACCGTCGACGTCCGCACGCACTGTGCAATGTGCATGGTGGACTAGACTTAATGACGCACTAAATTATGTACACTCGAACACGTCTCGTACGTACATATTGTAATATATGTACCGCTAATGTATACTTCTATATTATATTACAATATTCTACGCGTGACAATTATTGTTGTCGAACTCGTGTGTATTGTCGGTTTACCGTATACTGCAGTGGTCTCAAACTCAAATTTGCAGCGTGCCATATTTACACATCAAAGGTTAGTTTGAAACATTTTCGTTCAACTTCTTTTTTATTACACGTCTCTATAAAATCATAGTTAAAATAAAACAAAATGTATTTCTATTAGTCATTACTTCAGTTATTATTTTTACTACTATAGATATTACAAAAAAAATATACTACAGTTTGTTGCGTGTATAATATAGTATTTGCATTAATCATTAATGAATCATGAATATAATTAAATCAAAAAAATAACATTAATCATTGATGATTCGTGAATTGAATTAAATCAAAAAATTAACATTCATCATAAAAATAAATCATTACGAATGTCAAATTAAATATATATTATATTGATAATCATTGATGTTTAAATTGTATATTAAATAACATTTTTAATAACAAAAAAAAGTGTTATCGTTCAATGATAATAGTGAACAAAAAGTTTTGAACTATTCGAAACCATCGAAAGGGTTTGCTGGCCGAGTATTTCAGACTAACTATTGAAATACACATGTAACATAATGTACTCGGGGATTGGCCAATAGCGATCGGTCACCAACGATATCCCCATAGTATAATAACTCATCCCGAAAATTATTGAGTTTGTGAATATTGTAATAATAAGATAATATTAGCCACTCACTCGTCGATGATAATTTTTGTCACAAGCATTCTATATAATGATATCCAAAAATGAATGTCATTGCGGAAGATATTATGTTTAAAACTGAGTATATCCTTATTCGTATATTTAATCGCAGCCATTGTTTTGAATTTCAACGTGAAGGAGCCGATGTGTAGAGGAAAAACGAATATACTCTCTCCGTAGATACATTGTCGAACTAAATTTGACCGCAACTGACATCAATAAAATACCCGTTGGCTTATAAGCACCGTCGTCCCGCCGATTTAAGAAGAGAGAAAAAGTAGGATGAAAATTATACAGGTAAACGGTAAGCCCCTCGAACATGACGGCCGTTGTCCTGAATACATTTTCCTGTACGACATTTCCGCACACGATAATAATATAATAATATGTGTGCAAACGAAGAAATTCGACGTGAAATGGGCCACATGAATAATTGAAACGGGTCTCTCGCATACAATGAGTTATAGAGATATGTACAGGTACAGTACCTGCATGCGTTTTACCAGGTAGCAGGTGAAGGATACGTTTTCTGTTTTCCGTCGCGTTTTTAATAGGATTGTCATATGATGCATATAGACGTATACGCAGAGCAGGGAAACGTCCTCGTTTGTCCAGTGTTATATTTACGAATAACTATTACCCGTCCACTTTGTATGATAAGACTCATCAAAGCCAATGACGACCAGCCAAAAGTTAGCAAATACTTGGAATATTGATTGTTATTAGCACAGATCATTTTTGCGGGGGCTAAAATTTGCCAACTTTTGAAAACTACTATTATTACATACGACAGAAAACCCCATAATTTCGAACGTACCATGTATCGCAATTTATTACCATACAATATAATATACTATTAAATGGGTGTTTCACGCGCATTACACCGGAGAACCATTAAAATACATTAATTATAATTTATATTATAACAAATAACAAATAATACACCGTAATATTATCATTATCTCTCTGGGTGCGGGTGTGAGTAATGTGCGTCTACATTTATATATATATATAGAGAGAGAGAGAAATCTCAGATAAAACGACGAAATAACAACGCCCTCTCTCGGGGTCCAAAAACTCTACCCCTATCCGCTCACCCGCCCCGCCGCCGCGACGTGTTTGTCATAAATTATCGGCTAATAACGTTCGGGTGGATCGTATCGGATGCTGGTCACACACTCACACACACACACACATACACACACACACACACACGCACACCGGTCATTGGTCCGTTCATTAGGAACGCAATTAAATACACGCCACGTATATAATATAATATAGAGCAGTAATAGCTATACCGTCTCGCCTCGTGCGTGTGGTCATTATTACCGTTTTATCAGCTCCGCGCCGCGCAAATACACCCCCCCGGCGACGACGACGACGACCGGAATGCCCCACCACCCCCATTTGTATATATATATTATGGCCGCCTTTCCTCCCCTGCGACCCCTCCAGCCCTTTGCCGATATTATATCATCCTTTTGGCCCGAACTGCGTTGCATTGTCCACGACGCACATAATCGCTGTAGAGGATGAGATGCTCTGCCGCCGCAAACGCTCGCACTGGTCGCCACCGCACCGCGTCCGTCCTATTTAACAATTAAGTCGGTATTTAGACGTAAATATATATATATGCGTGTGTGCGTGTGTGTGTGTGGGTGTGTATAAATCGACGATCAGAGGATATTATACGTGTCGAGAGCGGGGGCGGGGCGGGGAGACCGTTTAATAAAATAGATTGCATCTCTCTCTCTATATATATATATATATATATATCGAGCCGGCCCGGGAAGGGATGGAACCCCCTTGGTCCCCACCGACTTCACACCTCCCCCGAAGTGTTTATATTTGGTTGTAATATATATATATGAGGTCAAGACGGAGGTCGGAAGCTGAGGCTGATACGCGACGGTGTCTAGCTATAACGCGGTGATAACATAATACGCATCGTTCGCCCTCGCCCACCCCCTTCGGCGTTTCTTGTTGGCTGCATGTGTGCCTATAATAATAATAATAACATTACCAATATGTTATAATATCATATAGGTACACGTATGTATCGTACGTTGTATTCTATATACGCAGTTTACCGATAATATTATTATTATGTTATGTCTCCCACGCAAGAGCATGCAGTATTACAACACATACGATTTTTAGTCGATCGCCGCGGAAATATAATGAACGAAGTCTCGGCGTACATAATATATTCTAATTATTTATGAATGGGTACGAGCGGGGGCGTCGTTTCAGTTTTTTTTTCTGGAAGCGCAAGCTCTTAGGCAGGCCAACCTATGTAAATATTCTTTCCTTCCCAGTTCCCTTTTATAATTCGTATTGAAACTCATAACGACTAATGCAACTTTTAAATAGCTAGCGATTCAAAGAATTAAAAGCTCATAAGTTATAAGCAATTAAAGCAACCAGCTAAAACCATTTCACTATTATTTGAAAAAAAGGCGAATAAGTTATAATCAATAAACCTGATAGACCGACATTATACAAAAACTTGAAAAAAATGTATATCACCTATATTATGTATGATATCATAATGTATAAGTTAATTATGACGCCGCATCGGAGTACTAATGGCTGGCCAATATTGTTAACATTTTTTAAGTTAGTGGTGTGGTTGCACACCCTGCTCCCCCCAAATGACGCCCCTGGATACGAGTCTTGGTTAATATTTTACGCGATCACCTGTTCGCCACAACGACCATAATAAAATATTTATACAAATAGGTATTATGCAAGGCGAAGAATTAATTTCTTATGAGACGTGTACTGTTTGTCAATAATTACCACTAATTATCCTCCCCCCTCCCAGAATTCAGTTGGAAGTACGCCGCCGATGTAGGATAAAGATACCTATAATCTATATATATATATATATATATATATAGCTATAATATCGTAAATGCCGTCGTATACCTACCTAATATTGCACGAAACGACGAGATGATACGGCGTATCCAATAACAGTAACCGGGTAGTGGGTAACTATATATGGATTTATATTGCAATCCACATGGTATGCACATATTATTATTGTAAGGATGACAAAAACGTCTTTATAATATAACAATATTATAGGTATAGGTACGGAAGCGACTTGCAGCGCTGTATCTTCGTCATTACCTATACATACCTATAACATATTATCACATAGATACACACACAAACATCGTGTACGAGTAAATCGTTATTGTTAAGCACACAATTTCTTTTTATGTTCCTGCGTTTATATTTATTTAGGTAATAATTTCCGAATAGAGTACCTATAATGAAAACGACTTAATATACAGTCGCGCACACGTATATGAAAAAAATTACAAACCACTGACATGCGAGTAAAAATTACGATCGATTTGTTTTTATCTGTTCGTTTGTCGGTTTCCGCAGTCCGTCCGACACGATCAAATAGCGACTATAGCAGTATATAGGTAATATACTACATATTACATAGCATACGCACACACACACCTACACACACACACACACACACACGTTTAAGATAATTATTGCGTGTTATATCCCGACTATATGGGCACACAAGACTCCGTTTTTTATTTCTTTTTTTTTCTTTTTATCGTGTACATGTAGGTATAATAATAGATGTATAATATAAACCTTTCAGAGTCCGACATTGCTGAACATCGAATGGCTGATTTCTCTGAGGAAAAACAAATGACGTAAGAAGGCCGTTCTCCGCGAGGACTGCAAATTATTGCAATGACACTGTTTAACATGGAACCCAAACTATACCTAAAGTGTCGCAAAAATCGATCTCATTTAACTAATCATCAACAGGTTAGGTCATCAACCCATCACACGTGTAGTCGTGTAGATAATAACGATAGTTATATGATAATTTATTCAAATGTATAGATAACAAAATATGATAATGGTATTATTTTTCTGATATATTATAATATTAAATTATTGTATTCCTACTTCTAAAACGGATAATTTAGTCGGTTATTTACTAAGGATGAGATAGTACATACATATAGAGATAAAAAAAATAGGATCTTCGCTTCTACGAGTCACTTTTATCTACGAGATAAATTATAATTCAACGATGAATCATTGCGTACGGAAATGGACCATGGACAATTAGTATAGCTTTAAATACTTATCAAAAACAAAATTTGACATATTTTCGATATGTTTTGTAAATTTATATAAGAAAAACTTACTAGGAACCTAGTAATTAAATCTTTGATACCAACAATTCAACGAACATATAACCCCCCCCCCCAAAAAAAAAAAAAGCTCACCAAATTAGAATATTTCAAGTGCATATAAATACAAATAAGCTTAAAATATAATCAGTCAAAATAAATTTTGAAATTATCAGTTTTCTATAATTATCAATTTCTGTTTGAATCACGACATAAAAAAATGTTTTAAAAACCGGATATTACTGTTTCCCCCCCTGTTTTCGTTAATTTCTCTCAATTACTATGAAAATTAAGGGGAATATAGTAATTTTTTCCTCCCGAAGCACTAACTAGATTAAAAATTAAAAAAACCTCCGTGTCGAAGATTGGAGCAATTAAATATTATTGTGTTCATTCAAAACATGCAGATCACAAACAGACAGAAGAAAATCGAAGATTAATATATTCATTAAATACAAAAAATACACAATCGGTGGGTTTAACTAATACGTTTAATTCCTCGCTTGGCTCTGCGAAATCTAATATTGGTATACACATTGGACCTATTTTATATATTGTGTAATATATTATATAAAGAGTTATAACTATTAGATAAGCAATGTAATATGATATAATGTAGCTTGTTTTCGACTTACAAAGGTTATAATATTAGGTTATACTTCAGACCCCTTGCAACGTCGTGATGTTTGAATTATAGTGAAATCGATTGCCTAACAAAATTCGTGTCGCATAGGAACCGGTACCTTACCACGAGCATACCGCAGATGATCAACAGCAGCCTACTCTCTGGCAGTGGTCCTTTTCGGCATATTAGTTATACGATCAGACGCATATATTATATTAAAGTGGTCCGATGTATATAATACTGTATAGATTGTGGTACCACGAAAAAATAACCCCTGAAATTTAGTCCCCGACAAAAAATAACTCCTCAAAAATAACCACAGAAAAAATAAGCCTAAAGTAAAAATCGATTGTTGTGCCAACCTAATTACAAATATGTAGTACTACGTTAACTATGTTTACCAATTAACTGTACCTAATTGAAAATGATGACCATTTGTTTTAAAACTATTATTGAAGTAGAAATTGTATTACACATTTATTGTGAATTTTTATTTATTTATATATTATATATTTCTGACATTTCAAACAAATTTTCTATGGTTGAATAAATTCACTATTTGTTGTAAATTATTGATACAGTATTACACATTTATAGTTAGGTAGATCGTATAATGTTGTTTTTTCCGGGAGTTATTTTTCATGGTTTTTTCTCGGGGACTAAGTTTCCGTGGTTATTTGATTTATTAAATCATAAATTATTAATAATACATAACCTCCTAAGCGCTTGTATTTTACTCATAATCATTTAAGATGGCAGGTATTTTTGGTACGTTATAGGTACAGTAAAATTCCACATTACTAAATAGAATTAAATACATTCGGTTCAAATTGGCAAGTCTCGTTCTCAGCAGAATTATTTCTTCGAACAGAACATTTTGTTAAATAAGCGAAGTTCGTCAGAATAATATGAAAGTATCGCTGTATTTCACACGTGGTATCAGCTCTAAGTGGATATTTCGAGCTTTATTTTTCGAGTAAAATAAATGTCATAAAATGACGTTGTATCGTTGTTGTTGTTGTTGTTGCTGAAATAATGACGACGAGCGAGCGGGATTTATTGACTCCGATCGTTTTATACACCTTTATCATTATTATTATTATTATTATTATTATTATATTATACAATATACATAATATACGAGTAGTTATAATGCGTATACTACGCAATCGCGTTGTGAAAAGGACATAAATTTAAAATTACAACTGGAGGCGTATAATGGAAATAACCGTTTAGGATATACATTTTATACGGAGAAAAATCGGAAAAGAAATAAATAGGTCGTATTTAAATTTAATACGTATAACGATACTCACGTTCCGATTGGTATATTTTTACCGTTCACTATATAAGATTTGTCGGTTTCGCTCTACACCATATCGGATTCAAAACTTTTAAATCTTTATATATTCGTTCTGCTCCACCGCGTCGATGGCGATAACAATAATAAAATATAAATAGCTAGCGCGTTTTCTGTATGAAACGAAACTTCCACTGCAGCTGAGTGGTTAAAAAGTATGGTATTCGCAATGCTTGTCATCAGCTACTGAGAATTAATAAAAAAAAAATGGAATAAATGACTACATCTGAAAACTAATTATTATCATCACTGAACTTTACCGCCTGCGTAATGTCGATTAAAGCGCAGTATGGATCTAAAAAAAACATAGTTCCCCTTTATTTGAAAAAATCGAACTGGACCGATTGTAAGTTGAAGATCTCAATTTGGAAGTACTAACGCTCGACTACGAGGGGTGGATGCAGGGAGACCGAGTGCCCCAACTAATTTTTTATAAATTTTAAAGTAGCCCTACTATTATTTTTAAGGGCAACTCACGGGACGCTACATTATTCTGAATTGTTATCAAAATGCTTGAGATACCATCATAATTAGTCTTATGGATTATTTCATAACTACATGTCCACGTATCTATAAATTAGTTAATATTAACTAATTATTACTGAACTATTCATTTATTTACTTTTACTATCATTTTGAGTTTGCTATTGCTTATAACTATAATGTGATAATATGCACAGTAGTTACTAATTACCTATTATATTAATTTGTATTTATATTTTTTTTTTTTAATTAATTATTTATAAATATTTTTTATATTATTGAAATAGGGGTATTAGGGGGTGTGGACATATATCCCTCGCGGCTCAACGACGTTTAACAAGTGATGGCGACATTATTTCATTAAAAGTAAACAGTCCCCCTACTTTAGTTTTTACAAGTCGAGAACTGGGAATTACCTATTTGTGAGTTGGTTTTCAGAATTGTTCAGTAAGTTGATCCCATATATTAGATAGCAACAGTCCTAGATATTAATCATCAGCCAAATCGACCGGGGACCAACTTTACACACGTTCGTTTCTTCTTATTTTAGACAAATAAAAAACGGGACATTCCGCATCATTATTATTGTTACCTATAAAAATAAGTGTAAGTAATGATATAGATAACCCGTTTCGCTTTGAACGAATAATATTAAATACTTAGCGAAATAACGCTAACCCACCTGCTAAATAGTTTAACGTCCAACCATCATCTCCTCTAACTTTTTTTTGTTCAAAATGTTACTTTATACAGTTTACACATAATTGTAAGACATGAGGGGTATTAACTTTCCAAAATATGTTGTTCTGGGAAAACAATTAAACATACGTCATTTACACCACTTTAATAAGATGGGTATACAGGTACCAAAAGTTACAACTTAAGAACCGGCGCAACTATATGTTCCTATATGGCTAAGAGTACAGTTATATGTGGCTATACGATGGTACTGATTTGAGGGAACGAGAAAGCTTGTCCGACCATTCCATTTGCGAAATATTACATATCTTTGGACCGAAAAATAACAAAATCGTTAGAACTGCAAACGAAATCATAAAGCTGCTGCGTCTTTTCGTAGTGAAAAAATATACATCTGACGGCCAATCATATCATAGCGGTCTCCGTGATATTATAAATTATAATAATGCTTTCACCCGAGTCCTGCGTGTCCCGTTATACCGACAGGACATACTGTGGCAGGACCCCGCTGGCTCGTCCTTATAATCCTTATGATATATAAAACGTAAATATACTACACATGTACCCGAAGACCCGTTATCCGCTATATTTATATATTATATAATCGTATACATACTATACGCGTGTCCTTAAGGGTTTCGCGACGGTACTATTATCACTATTATAATAACATAATAATATAACAGTATAACTGTTGTTCGCGTAAAAATAAATAACCGACAAATCCTTCTGTGTTTGCGGCGTGAACCCGATACGGATGTCTGTGTACATGTACAACAATAATACGCTGGTTGCGTAGGAGAGAGCCGATTCGATGGTCACCATTATACTATAGTTGGGTTTACAGTAATTTTTAGAAAGTCGGGTACACCATAATGATAATACGTAACATATAAGCACTTGATGATAATATATTATTATTATTAACGGGGCACAATCGGATTTATGTACATCTAAACGGCCCTAAGTAGAGCGGCTACCCGTCGCGCGGACATATTCACTTTATAATGTGCCGTAGGTACCTACGGCTAACCCGGGTGGGTATTATTGCGCAACGGAAAGCCGTTTTTCCCACAGTCCGCCGGAGAAATTTTCGGTGAAAGGTCCTTCCCCGAAAACATCATTTCATCGCACATTATACACGCGTCTCGTCGAATTCCGTCGCGTCGGCTGGCCCCGACACAATGACCGGTTGTGGGTTCGGTGCGTATGCGATTTTCTTGACCCATATATTACATATACGTATACGCCATTATTGTGCATTGTACGTGACGTAATCTTTCAACAATATGTATTATTATTATTATTATTATTATTATTATTATTATTAGGTATGTGTTGTACCAGTCCATCGACTACCTAACTATTATTATACACGTACCGCCGCCACTATATATATTATTATTGACGTCCGCACTATCCTTTTCTTCCCCGGGATTAATTTCTTCTCTGCGAGCGTTTTGACGTTTTCTTCTCGTGTATACATACCATAATATGATGATATACTGCAGCTCTCTTTTATCCCCCGGTCTGGGCACAACGGTAGTTTTGGCGACACGCTGCTCGTGTGTGTATCACACGATAACAATAATAGTAATAATATATCATACGATACACATGCTGTAGTACCTACTCGGCGTTTACAATATTAGTTCTATATACATATGCATGCGGCATATCATGTGTGAGCGCAGGCAGTCATGACACGATAATACAAAATATAATATTGATACGACCGCGTCCGCTGCACGAGAGAAACGAGCTGCACTGGCCGTAGGGAGTAAATAATAATATATATATATGTATCACCTTATTATATTATGTACACGTATACTGTAATATTATGTGTCGCGTATAAAGGTACACCGCACGGCGACGGACGGAAATCGATTTCCGCATATAATATACAGCAGAATTAACAGTGTATTATATTATATAACCACTGCTTTGATATACACTCCTGCAGGATGTACGGTTACCACAACAGCACAATTTCCCAGTTGTATTATAGGATGTCAGGATGATGATGTTTCCCCAGCAACCGTCGATGACTTTTTTCTGTTCAAAAGTTCTGAAATCCTATGCGCGGGATCTACACCTATGTGATATTATAATAATCCGTGGGGTATTATTGGTGCAGATCGAGGATACGCGATCTGTACATCGGGACTGTCCAAGTAAAATATTGTCCTCAGTCGTGGACCTAACCCGCCCTTCGCTCTGTTTGTGTGCGTAAATGACTAGATGGGAGATGTCGCATGTGTGGAGGACTGACGATTTGTATAGAACAACCTTGCAGTCGTAAAACACTGCAGGAGCGACACGTTTCTTAAATTATCACCGAGACAATAATAACAGGATTATGAATTATTATTATTATTATTACTTGCAGTCGTAAAACACTGCAGGAGCGACACGTTTCTTAAATTATCACCGAGACAATAATAACAGGATTATGACACTGTGTGAATTAGCCAAATCGAGCGACTATCGCCTCGAAAACGGAGTCAGTAACTCGGGTAAACATCACAACTATACACTCAAGGTTGGAGCGCAGGCTCGTTTCCATGTTTTTTTGCCGGTCGTTTCTCAGATCACAGGCAAACAAAAATCCTAGATCGAGTGTCGCTGAAGCTATCTTGTTCCGTGATAACAATAATTGTTTAAGAATCCTTTGAGGTTCAATACCACCTGTGCGGTCGAACTTGAGGTATCGTGGTAAGCGAAGACGCGATGCGCTGCAGGTAGGTACTAGTGCAGATATTTTACGTCAGACACTCTGAAGGATCCTATCGTCGGGGACCCGATTTCTCCACTCTTTCGCCATCAATCTATTCGATTTTCGATCTCACCGTTTTCAATAATATTTTCCTCGCTTCCGGGCATACTACCCATGCGTAGTACAGTGTCACGAGATTCCAGCAGTTGAGAGATTATTCAGAATTGCCAAGATTTCAAAAATAAGTGGAAAGCCAACATTAAAGGACCGAGTACCAAACGTTGAAAGCTGGTCCTGCAAGCAAAGAAACTCGGAAAATTCTGGAAATGGACTTGTAAACTCTTTTTAAATATTATGATCATTTAGAAATTGATTATGACGTGTTTCTGGGGTAAACACTAGAGTGCTATAGGAATGTTATGCAAAAATCTTTAAAATTTACCAAATGATTTGTACTTGACAATTTTAAAAATAAATTTACAAATTCTTGCAAACTATTTTTTATGGCATTGGGCATAATGTGTGAAATCTATGAATGACATTAAAACTGAGCATCGACACTAACAAACCTCAAAAAAATCAAATACGCTTTTGTAACGTATAAAACATGAGTTTTATATTATACGACATGACCAGCAGAAATGTACAACCTTACTCTGAAAAGTTTGTCATGAATTGGATTATCTGGGGACGAACAGAAACTATTGTCTACAAATATAAACATTAAAATAAAGTTTTTCAAAAATATACACCATGAGGCTCATAAAGAATGGCATCTTTTGTTTCATAAATAATTTACTGAGATGTATAATTCATTTATTCACTTACTTAATGAAATTGATCCAAACTTCAGTCGAAGATTTTCTTGAAGAGTATAGTGAATGTATATAATCTATAATCCGAAGAATAAAGAGGTTTTGTCTCTAAATTATATTTAATTAGAAATTACATAATATATATAGGTCAATTTCCGATAATAACTCTGTTAACAGGTATATATTAACCAAACAACCAAATCTATAGGAATTCCTAACGTTATTATATTATGTGACCAAACCTTTTCGTTATAAATAATGGATCAGTCACGATTATTACTATAAGGGTTTCCGCAACAATATTATCTGATAACTAATTAAATTTTAAATTAATTTTCAATACTCTGTTCGACGAAAGTCGATTTAAAAAAGTTACTATATATTTTATCTTTTGATAAGGTATTGCTGGCAAATGGTGCAGATAATGGGTACAGGTAATAATATTATGATAATTTGTCGGCCGATTGCTTTTTTTAACTCACGAAACATGGCAGTTTTTTTTGTTTTTTAATGGCCACTGTTAAAAAGTGACGAAACCCATATTGTTTTATAAAATTATATAATACACACGTACACGTAAAACGTAAAGTTTGGAGTAGATAAGGTGTGCAGTATATAATATACGCGGGTTCCTTCATCGTATTACACTATTACAATATTATCTTCGAATCTCATTATAGAATATAATAATAACATAGGTAGAATGAAATATGCAATATAATATTGAATACTACGATAATATAATTATTTTGAAAATTGTACCTATGACGCGGGCTTTTAAGTTTTAATCATACACAGTAGGTAATATTTAATAAAATCAATGGTAATATAAGTATATGACTTGTAGGTAAGCAGACGGAATAAGACAATATAACTGCTTATTGTTTTATCTACCTTTTATCGACAAAACATATTTTTTTTAACTTTAGAAAACTTGATCGTGAGAAAAACTATTTTTTAAACAGAGATCAACCACACTATGCAACACCGATATACGAATATACGATCATAAACGGCTCTATAATATACCTAAAAATAATTAAAATAACTAAAAAACAATTGTGTAATTGAACATACGTACGTATTAAACATACACTGCCGCGAGTGGTGTTGTTTACCACACAGCTAAGCGAATTTTAGCCACACTAATTTAGCTGTTGTTGATCTTAATTATATCAAGTTGTCGTAAAGAACGTTTATCTTTTTCAAAAATAAAGCCTATACAAAATGCATCGCATAATTCGTTGCGTAATTACAATTACAATGATCCTTTGTTTGTGTAATTTAATTATCGGAAGCGATCGAAATTCAAATGAACTTCAGGTTTCAACTTGTTTAAGGTTTAAATTTTGAAGGGATTCGTGGGACAAAGTTGGAAAAGTCTTAGATCTAACTTTGAAAAAAGTTTTGAGTCACTTGAGCATGTCAGCTGTACCTTGTGTGGGCCTTTGGGCTCAATATAACCCTATAAATCCGGTGGTCCTTAATACAAGATGCATAATGTACGGCGGGAATGCCGCGACTTTCGGACACTTTGACCAGCCCTCTGCAGCAGGAAATAAGCTATTTTATTATTCACAGGATTCCCGGCCTCGTCCTTAAGTTCTAGGGTGTTTTTGACGTTTTCACATGCATCGTAGGTATTATTATATACATTGATACGTATTATGTATACAGGTCCTGCAGTTGCAAGGTACCTATACCCACCCACATTATTAAAGGACGATAATATTATACATTATGTATTTGCAGACGGGGTTGCAACGATGATAGAAATATATTACAAATGTACATCGTATACCTAACAAGTACAACGTAACCCAAACCCATACGGTATAGGTACCAAGGTACGCACATAATATATTTTCCTGGAAAATAACTCTCTTATGCAGTCGCATATTCTGTTCCAAATATTTTGGTGTCTTTTTTTCGAAACGGATTCAAAAACATAAATCGCGTATTCTCCTCGAAATTCGCACATTCTCCTCGAAATTCGCACGGTGAAATAAAATAATAAAATATCATAAACGTCATACCGTATAACAACACGCGAGTCGTGTGACCGTTTTTCGTGCGAATAAAATGTACGGGTAGGTAGGCATAAATGCCTACAAAATATATAATGTTCCGCCACTCGAATTCTCCGAACGCTTCTTTATATTATTATATTCGTTCCCGACGTTCTCGCCATATTATCACGATGATCTATATAACATTATTATATTATTATGTGTTTTATTATACGTACAGGCAGGTACGACGACTCGCGTCTTTTGATCGCTCGGTCGATCGATCAATCAACTCCTGTCGTGTACGTATACATTTCAATATATTGCTCTGGCATCATCGGAAATATATTTATATATAATATAGCACCGCAACATCACTACATTATATATATAGGTAGATATATGGGTAGGTATAGGTACATCTGTATACATCAGTCGTAGCATTGACGTTTAATAATTCTGATGCACCGGCACGGCGCGCAGTCAATCAAAATCCATATACACATACACCTCTATATTATTATTATTATTATTATTATTATTATTATTATTATCACATTGTGTAGACGCAAAAATGTGTGTTTTTGCAGTCTCCGGCACTATACCCGTACAATATTATATTATATGGCCATATGTGGTATAATATAATATATATGAGCTACCGCGTGCTACCTATGTATGGATGTTTTGATTTTTGATTGATTTTTTATCGCCACGTGCTTTACAATAAAATTCAATAGTATTTTCCACTCCCACCCGCCTCGCATCCTTCGTCTGATATTGTCCCTGTTTGTCCCCGCTTGTGGTCGAAACGAATAATCACCCAAATCACCCTGTATAGATAATATGATGATGTAACGCCGCTACATATAGTTTCACTCAACAAGAAAACATTTATAATTATACTTTATATTAAGCCATTTATATAACATACTGTATTAAACTACTTACGTAGGTTCATATATATACATATATAAATGTATAAGTACTAAATATTGTTTTATCAAACTCGTTAGTCGTTTTTTTTTCCATCAAGCGAACGAGTTTTAACTGTACACATAATATTATACATAAATAATATAAATACTCTGCGCGTAATATAATGGTAGGTAGGTATAGGTACTAATTATTATAAAATAAAGATATTCGATTAGCTGTGTATAATAGTGTTTGTAATATCATATTATTAATATGTTAAATTATAATGTATTGCAGTTGTGTTTTCGATAACGAAACTCAGTTAAATTGAACCGATCGATATAATACAGCATAATACCTATACGGCTATACAGTATACCTATAACGTTTTAACAGAACCGCTATACAGCAATGTTATTAGTACACATATTAATATATTATAAAATCGACTTATAACGTAATAATAACTAATATTGTAGGTGCAGCCTGATAAATTATAAAAAAAACAATATTATATTATTATTATTATTATTACACCTGCCATTTTATTAATTAGTAGTATTATTTTCGAGCATATTTCCGGTGAATTTTGGATTTCGATGTGCAGAGAATTGATCGTTATCAGCATTATGCTTTAAGCCGGATTGCATAAAAAAAAAAATAATAACGATCCACATTACGTATATCTACTATTGGACAAATTTTCGCGTATGAACAATATAATATAATACTACTAAGCAGTAGTGTAGCCGTGATTATGAAAGGGAGGGTTAAGTATATATTAAACTAAGTTTTTTGCAGTTTTCGTATATAAATTATGCAGGGGGGAGGCCAATTGGGGGGAGGCAATTGATGGAGAGGGCTTACACCAGGACCCTCCATAGCTGAATGGTTAGGCCACTGAATGTATGTATAATAACGTTCAAAAATCCATAATCTGGTCAAATATAATTGTTATTTTTTATTTAAAGCATCTATTTGCAGTCCAGTTCTAGTTTAGTGATAAAAACAATATTCGTATTTAAAAACAAAGCTACATAAATATAACAATATAATTTTCCGTCGATTATACATTATGGTTTTTGCTGCCAAAAAAGTACACTTTTACCTCGAGCTGTTGGCAAAATTCAGCTTTTATGCACAGTACTTATTTCAACGTTATATTTGTTAATATGCCTATCATTGCTCAAACATATTAATATATATTGTTCACCATAATATGCAATAAACGGTTAAATACTTACAAATAACGTTTTAAACAAAATAAATGTATTAAGACAAATTATGATATTATTCTATGCTTAAGAATTAATAATATTGAAAATATTTATTATAGCTATCTACCTACCTATTGTATTATAATATTCTCTCTATTTTTATATCATGTGGCCGCAGAGGATGAAAATGATATTTTTATTACAGCGCAACGACAATAAAAACAGATATAATATATAATATTTCGACATTTTGAAATGTGACATTTGTTTCAAACACGGGAAAAGAGATTTATTTTATAGCACAATAAAGTTTTCCACGAGTGACTTTGTCACGTTGGAAAATATAACTGGTCGTTTTATATGTTGCAGCCCGGCGGTGGTAGTAAAACGTAATTCGTTAAGTTATATATACAGTTAATAAGCATCGTGTTAAAAGTTATAAATGGAAAAATAACTTTTTAATTCGTTAATGCCCTCGTGACGGAATGTCCAACGCAAAATGACAAAATAATAACCACGTTGACTCACGCTGCAGGATATTTACAACATAATAGAGGTTATAATTTTTTCAGGCGAGTGTATTATGACACTGCTCTAACATAACGACACAGTGAAAGTTGTGGAATTTCTAAAAAAAATTCATTTTTTTTTCAGTAACACTAATATTTAATAATTCAAAATGCATTTAGAAATGAACCTATAAATAAATAGGTAATATACAACGCCTATTTATCAGCTTTAAATCAAAAAAAATTATCCGATAAAAGTGAATTAAGTAAAAAGATAATTAATACACAATGGTTACATATAACATACTTGTTGATCCTGTGCACTTCGTAGTTGCCCGTTAAAAATACCAACCCTATATGATTCAAAATTTGTAGTAAATTCGTTACTTGCTTTAACCTTATCGGCAAGAGTAACCAAAAAATGGCAATAAATACTCATTCCTCATATTATTAGATCCTATACAGTGTTATAAGCTGTAACCAATAGCAATAGCAATACCATTCATAAACAAAAATGTCCATCGTAAATATCAAAACCCTTTCTCAAATATTCAATAAAAAAAAATTAAGAACCACTTATCCGAGATAACAACATACTCATACTATTCTATATTTTAAGCTGTACCATAAATCACACACATTAAGCGTAATAAGGGGCGGCTTCAGAGGGGGGCTAGGGGCCACTGCCTTCTCCCAATCCCGTATTTCTAAAAATTATTTACTGCTAAAAACAAAATTTAAAAAAAACACCTATTATAATATCGTAAGTTTTCTAAAAATTATGACTTAGCCCCCCTCCCCCCCCCAATCATCTCTCTGGAACCGCTCTTGAGCGTAATAAACTTTTCAAAACCGTTTGAGTAGTAGTTTTGGACTGCATTGCACGTAAACTGGTTATTATACAATCGAACTTGGTTAATAATTCGAACTCGGTTAATTCGAACTTGTTTAACTCAAAATCGTCTGTGCCTCGAACTTTTTCGCCGGTCCCTATATTTTCCTATTTAGACGATGTGAAAAAATCTTGTTAAACTCGAATATTTTCGTCAGTCCTTGGATGACTCGAACTTTTCTTCCGGCCCCTTCAACTTTGAATTGACCGAGTTCGACAGCATTATAATATTGAGATTATTAGTATCTAGTCGGCACGATATTCTATACAGTAGGACGAAAAGGTTGTGATACGATACATCACTATATATATGTGTGTACAGAATGCACAGCGTTCCCATACATCGCGGAGTATACGTCCACGCGGTCTACTCGGTCGTCTTATTATAGCGCCTATCTTCCTGTCTTCAATAATATAATATTAATTTCCACTGAAATATGTCGTTTAATATTTTTCCGGACGCACGTCTATATCCTGCAGCCCGCCCAACCGCCGTCTTTCTCTCCGATTTGGCGAAAATATAATATATTATTATTATACAGGTATAATAATGTATGGATATTTTAATATACGACGTATTGAGCTCTCTCGCGAGAAGTGAAAAAAATCGACGATGATATATGCGCCGCCGCCGCCGGAGCGCTCTGTTTGTATTATAATAATAATATATACACGCGCGTAATGTTACGTATGTACATAAAACGCATGCTGCCTATACACAGGAGCGTAAGACGATGTGGTTTTATCACCATAATCGTATAGCACTTGGCCTGCGCTCGTACTATGTTTTTGTTTGATTGATTGTTTTTAATAACATGATTCGTGTATGATGCAGTGGGATATGTGTGTGCGCTGTATACGAAAGTCAGTTGGCAAAAACGAGCTTATACGCGTCGTCGTCGTAGTAATAATAGTAATAATAATAATAATAACATTCGACAAAGCGGAATAAACTGTTTGCCGCATATACACACGTATATGCGTATATAAACATAAACGTCGTCTATAATAATAACAATAATATACGTGTCGACGGGGCGCAAAAACGGTTTCATAATAATACGATATACGTCATATACCTATATAATACACACTCACTGCTCTCTCTCTCTCTCCGAGTACAGTTATCGTACAAACATATAATATTATATAAGTACATATACATATATATATGCAGTGCTCCGGCGAACCACCGATGACGATGATGATGGTGGCGGTGGTTGAGAGAGAGAGAGAGAGAGCTGGCGAGGGTGAGTCTGCAGCGCGGCACAGCCAAGACGGGGTTGCTGCATGCGTGCACATACATGGTTGGCGGTTTAGGAGAGGACGGGAATGAGGGGGGGGGGTGAACAATAACGGTATATGTACAATAATAATAATATCACACACACATATATAATATTACACACCCTTTTGCGGCGAAACCGGGAGATGGCGGCGGCGGGAGAGAGGCGTGGGGTAGCCTCGCCGCGGAGAAGGATCGATGTGATTTTTACGACGTACCGCCCGTCGACGTCTATCGTGTCGGCTCAACTACTGTTCTGCGTGTTTGTGTGTGTGTGTGGTGTGTGTGTGTGTGTGTGTGTGTGTGTGTGTGTGTGTGTGTGTGTGTGTGTGTGTGTGTGT
>NW_019104309.1:50565-80224 GCF_001856785.1 Myzus persicae
TCAACTACTGTTCTGCGTGTGTGTGTGTGTGTGTGCGTGCGTGCGTGTGTGTGTGTGTGTGTGTGTGTGTGTGTGTGTGTGTGCGTGTGTGTGTGCGTGCGTGCGTACACGCACGATTTTTGTTTGATTAAATATCAACTTTACACGCGCGTTGCACCCCTCGCGCGAGGGCGCGAAATCGCGTCACTTTTCGTGTTGTCATATTGTATAATATAATATAATAATAGTGCGGTAGTGCGGCGAAACCGCCCCCTCGCGTACACAACACGTAAATATTTATAAGCTACCGTTTACATATATAACATAACAGTATTAATTATAATCGTATTCGCGCCCAATTATATAAGCGACTATTATTGTATATTGAGTAGGTTTTGTAGTATTTATAGGTTTATACCGCTATTTTATCGAATTTCAAAACGATTATTGCATTATTACAATGTAATGTAAAGGACCCCGGAAACCCGTTCACCACGGCCCCCTTTTCCACTACCCATATAAAACTGCTGTTTTTGAGGCTTCGAGCTCTGTGATGTAGGTTATTCGTTCGTATATCTGCAGCTATTTATTATTGCAGTATATTAGGTACCGGTGATGGGGATAGTAACTACTTTTTTTTCGAAAAAGCTATTCAATAATATTAACCTTTTTACTGTAAATTATTAAGCAGACGGAAGTGTTATAGTTTAAGTATAAGCGGTTCACGCTTATAACTAAATTTAAACAGCAACAATAACGATATAACGACTATACATATGCTAATTGTAACTATTTAATTTATACTTCAAATTGTGAACTCGTGGATTCCCGCACGAACATGGGACCCCTTGAAGAACAAATAAAAATAAAAAAGATGAAACAAAATATATAATAAGTAAGTACCACGGGCGTATATGTTCGAGTACAAAGAGCACTTCGAATATTTTGTGCGCAGCAATTTTGCCGTTCAATAAAATGTCGTAATATTACGTTAATATAATAATTTTATGGTGAAATGAAATATCTGCATGTTTGAGGACGTCTCCTGATTAACCATTAGGTATATACCGGGTATATATAGGTATATATACACTGCGGTGGTACAAAGTTTCTGATTTCCCGTTCGTTCGGCAGTTTTAGCGTATACATACGAGGATCTATAAGCTGTATCGATATGTACGGTTTTTAAACTCTTCGATGTAACCGAACACGACATTGCGACCATAAAGTAAATAAAATAAAATATTAAAATGCGTGTTTATAAAATATATTATAATAAGCAGGTAATACAATATAAAAAGGACGCTCGTAAAATTACGTTTGTAAAACTGTGTGTACATAAAATATACAATTATATGATGTCCGCGATGTCGTTATTTCAACTCGGTTTAACGAACGCCCACGCGTTTACTCAATTACTGCAGCTGCAACGCGCACAATATGCAATATAAAGAAAAATCGCTTAATCACATCCGACTGCAATAATGATATTAAACTAGGAGTTTTATTTTTTGTCTCTATTAATGAGATATTGAGGTTCGTTAAATGTATATATAGGTGCGTATAAATTATTATAATTGAGACGCGCCTTACGTTCACATTTTACAGAGTGAGAGTATTGTGTGTAATATTTTATGGTTCGTCAATTTTTGTTGTCGTTTTGTTTTGTTTTTTTTTTTAGAAATCTCGTAATTGGTCATTATCGCGTTCCGTGAACAGTCATCATCACGACTCTATCGGTTATGTAAAATATATTATATTGATTTGTACCGCCATCGTTGTACACACATATAAGACATATTTACCTATTCTTTTTATTATAATATAATATAGTCACATAGGGTGTTTCATAAACGACGGAATTGTTGAATTAGTGGTATTCTTTAGATGTTTTCATTGCTGCACTGGTTTTATGTTTGTTATTGCGTCAAGCCCCTTCGATTTGAGATTTTTAACGACGGATTTATTGTATTGTGTTTTTCATTATACTTACTAATGTCGAGGAACAGGCGCATTTTAGTACTCAAAACGCATTGTAAACAAGCGGGGAAAGCGAAGTTCGCTCTTGTCATCGATAGATATTGTGTTTCACGCTTGAATCTGAGTAAACAAGACTTTAATATATTATATAATATATTTCTGCAAACAAAAAAGTTCTTTGATAAAGTTATATCCAAAAACTTACGTCCATATATGTTTATGAATACCCTATATGTTATGCATATTTACATGCAGATTATATTTATTATTATGGAAACTTAAATGTTTTATCTTTTAAAACACTAAAAACTCGTAAATATTTACTATACTCACCGAGTCCAAGAGTCGACCTCGACCGACTCATTGATGCAAACATTATATGAAATAGTAAACAGTAAACACTAGGTACATAATATAGAAGTATAATAATATTTGCATTATCCCGGAGAACTGCTCCAAACAACGCAAGTCGCATCCCACATAATACGCAATTATAATATTTAATATTACGTAATTTACGGCCGGATTTAAGGCACTGTGAACTATGCGGTCGCATACAGGGCGTCAAATTTTTGGAGGGTGGCTAAATTTTATTTTTGGGGCGGTGGATATAGTTACGTCAACGTAAATACTCACGTATTATGTGTAAGAGAGACGACTGGACCGCATGACGAGCATAATGAATAGATATACCGAACATGTTTTAATCCATTGAGTTACAATAGGCCAGCAATGGGCACACTAAATAGTAAATTGTATTTGTATACCTATAGACTACATAAATAGATAATATACATTATACATATATATATTTGTGAATCTGATTATAAGAACAATTTTGATGGTAAAAGCATTTATAACTAGGTCAAGTAGCTTATGTTTTTAAATATCAATATTTTTTTGAATAAATTAATTTTTAACGTAAAAACTTTTTCAAAATATAATTTTAGGAAATTTGCTGACATGAGTTTATATTTCTTAAATTATTTACTACTCATATAATGTTAAACAATTTTGTCCTACGTCAAGGTACCGTCGTTATACACCTTGTATATTATATACTATCGCAATCATATCCAGAGTTTTCATAGTTGGTTATACTGACAGTTTTTAATCGATAGTAAATGTTGTAAATTATATAGTTAACGTTGTAGAATGTAGATGTATAGTATATAGGTATACTCGGATCGAGTTGTTATTTTTTAGAACTCGCAATATCCGCAGAGCGATAATTATAAAAGTAAACAAAACAAAAATACGACCCCGTATAGTAGTTATTTCCAGTAAATATAGGTCGACCACGAAAAAAAATTTCAAATATACTGGACGCGGCAAGACTCAAAACAGGTTTCGTCTGGTTTAATGTCCGGACACAGCGTATACATCATACGTAGGTATATATTATATTACCTATGTATGTATTTATTTTTTTTCACTCATTGCACCCAATGCACGACTATATATGCAGTTTTATAGACCTGCGAATGTTACGTCAGTTTGCATTATATATTATTCAATGTATACGCACGTATCGATTTATAATAACAACTACGGTATAACATTATAATGTATACAATGCGCGCTTATACCATGGTATGCTGCAGTATTGTTTTACATACCTCTTATACCTATAAATGTGTGCATGGCTATATTATCACCGTTGCGAACCTATATAATATGTGCCTATAGGTATACTACTCCCTGGTAGCTCAAAGTCCGAATAGAATAAAAACGAAAAATTAAATTTGCATCGGCCTTAATTCATTATTATTGTCATGATTAGGTACCTGTCATGTGTAACACATGCGTGTGGCATATTATTACTATATTAATTTGTTATTTCTATGTGCGGTGGGACGAGCTAACTATATGTCTATATGTAATAATTAATAACGTTCCCCCGAAAGCTTAAAAGTATTTATATTAAGCCGATGGCCATTACACATCTTTTTGAAAAAAAGCATTTCTGTAGACGCCTGAAACGTCAAAAACCATCCGAAAACTACACATCTTAGCTACATACATTTAGGCATATATACCCAATAAAAAGCACGGATCACGTGCATATATATCACATTATATATTCTAATTATCTAGAGAGAGAACAACTTTCATTTGAGAAAAGTACAAAGCGGACAGGTTGCCTATCGTGACACAGTATACAAATAAGACATTACATTATATTGCAGGGTCATGTGAAAATTGTTAGTTTCTGGGATTTATTTAATTTATTTAAATTAATCTATGTATAACTATACACAGACCATTTAAGTTAACCTATTTTCTGGAAAAATCAAATTCCATAGTTGAAAATTTGAAAATTTGTATCACACGGGTTGCAGATATAATATAATAATCAATTTTCCAATCGTGAATTAGACGAGTTATACACGAGCAGCTTAAACATATTATGTATGATGGGCCCTGCACGTGACTGTTGCGTACTCTATCACCCTATATCTTGGTCCGATGATATACGAAACGAACGCCTACACCTATATATATATATGATTAAAGAATATCGTTATATAATTTCGGTCGGTCGGAGGCAGCCAGATAATATAATAGCCCATGATGATGATGGTGAAATTCCCTGTAAATAATATTATACTAAGCTGCTGTACCGTGTCTGCTTATGTCGAGAACAAACAAAAATGAGTACGGTACAAAATAATATAATAGGTAATTAATATGTTTGACTTAATTTTATAATATTGTTATGACGTAATAATAGTGCACTGTCAATAATGAAAATAGGTATTATATGTAGATAAGGGTTCCTATAATTGATAGACGATAGTACAATATGTATACATAACTTATATTTATGTCATTTTTATTCTTTTATTGGTCCTGCAACGCCTGTCAAACCCCATAATATATGCCTTATATCAGCTATATACATCATTTCCCTGCGGTATATTTTTGTCCTCGGACCGTTGCACTCAAAATAATATTTAAATATTAGGTACTCAAAAACAGCACCAGTCATAAATAATTGTCGTTGCAGGACCATCATATATTATATTGTATCGATATTCCATAGGCATAGTTATTTATTATTACCTGTCTGTCACATATTCACTCGTCCCCGGACGAATGCTTGGTACTAGAATGCTGTAGTAGGTATAAATTAATACGTAACAATATATTATAATTTAGAAATAAATTCGTCAGCTTGTAACAATTCGCAATAATTATGGTCGCAAATCCTGCAAAACGATAAATTTACTGGATCTGAAAAGACGTACTTCGTCGGCGCCTGATTCCCCGATTAGCAAAGGTCGTATCTCCGCATCATTTTTACTATTATAATAACACCTCATCATTTTCCAGGACTCAAATATCATTTCTAGTCGTCTGCGATTTCACGGGTGATGATGATGTAAGATCATCATAATCGAAGTTATGACTTAATCACACGGCGACGAATTTTTGATTCGTTTCAATCTGCACAGACCTTCGCGAAATCGAAAAAGTGTAGTTGAGGTAATAATACAATAATTATTGCGAATCAAACCGACGCAATAATATCTGTCATTATCTGTTACCAACGATTAGACGGGCGCACGCGCGCGGTCCGGCTCTTCGCGACCAAATGGCGCGATACGTCGGCGGCGCCGTTCGCGGGCGTGGGGGGGCGCCTCGGGTGAACGGCACGCGGTCGGACGGGCGGGCGGAGGGGTATATTGACGCGCGGCCGATCGCGCCGCGGAAGAATGGGCGGCCCGCCGTAATTGGTCCCCCGCGACCGCGGCCATATTGAACGTGGCGCGCGGACGTCCCCCCGCCCGCCGGCACCAGGCGCTCGACCGGCGACGCCAGCCGAGGACGCCGCCGCCGACGACCACGTCGTGCGAAATTGCTCGTCGGCCCTCGAACGCCGCCGCCGCCGGACGTCGACCCGTAACCCCTAACGCGGTAACTGGTGTCGTCCGGACAGGCGAGACGTCTGTTTTTGTTCATCTCCGCAGGTTACGATAGGTTTTTACGAGTCTATAATAATGTGTAATTAAGGATCATTTTTGCATTCCACTGGATCCTCTCATCCTGATTTGCCGGAACAACAAGCATTGCACTAATCTGCCCAGCAAATAATGGCACATTTTAAGTAAACAATAGACGTTTTAAAAAACGACGGTGACCAAAAGAATTCTGTTGGGTTAATCGCAACCAATTTGCTTTCGATGTTACAGTCATAATCGTTCGAAATTGGTTGTTTTGACCTGACCTAACCGTAAATATAGGAACTAGGAAGATGATTCAAAAATGATTTCGAGCGCGTTTTATTTTTTTTAGCCTTGCCTGCAGTTTAAGTACTAGAATAGTAGTAGTTTGGTACTCGAGAACCCCTTTTGGGTGGAAATAGCCCACACAGAGGAGGGGGAAAAGTTTGATGAGCTATACATAATTAACATATCGTATAATGACGGGTGACCTATAACCTAAGTATACATAGAGTTTAATAAGTATAGCTCATCCAATAAACGTCTATATTTCGTACTATTTCCGGCTGTGATCGTCAAATTATGTAAGTCCAAACATGTTCTCGTTCTATATTTAGATTAATTTTTAATTGAATTATATTAACTTCCATCATTTAACAATTACTGATTATACGACCGTCATTAAATATTCTTTGATAATCGTCATCACTGCGACATGCTTTTTATGGTCTTGTCACACTTACACATCACGGCGTTCAGCAGAAGCGATTGAAAACAATAAGTCTAATAGATGACCGATCAATATAGGATAGTTAGGGTATACGACCCTAACGCGACCTAGTTCAAATGACTGTAGTTACTCCAAAACTATAATAATTTGTGCGAATGCTGTTTTTGTGCACTTTCACTCTTATAAAACGTCCATTTACCGAAGTTTCGAAAAAAATGTGTAAAATCGCGTTAGATGTATACCGTGGTTATGATGGGATTATTTGCAGGTATGTTATCGTCCAGATGGAATGATTTCGTTATTATTAATTATCACCTAATTACTCATTTTCAGTATACCTATATGGGACTATTTTAATTTAAATTAATATTGGGTGTACCTATCTACAATGTATAGGCAAACCTATTATAGCTACTAATCGGTTTTTAGGTGCACCATACATCTTGATGTATGTGCACAGTGACGAACGACTGCAGACGACGAGCGATATTATAAAAACGCTGTATAGGAATATTATCATTTATATGTACCTACAATCTTCATTCGCTCAAACTGCAGCTGGCTTTTGAAACTCAATCATCATATCATATCCTCCGACGGATCGGCTGTTTTGCACAGTAAACATACCTATACGATGAATAAGACTTCATATACCATGTATACCATATATACATGTACCTAGGTACATATACAATTATTAAAATAATAATAATTAAACGATATTCGGGCCGCACTGATGCGTGTCTAATCGCCAATTGCAGTATAAATTGTTGAAAACTACGCATCATGTACAGCTCACCCATCCAAATGACTGAGTCACTGTTTCGATGACCTAGTCTACGTTTTCCACACCAATATAACTACCTAGGCAATTAACGGTAACGAGCGTGTACAACTGTTGCCAAACTCCAAAACGCTCAAACATTATCTGGTATATACATCATAGACCATTAATGTATCAAATATTGAGCATAAAACTGTCTATCGTTATATAATATACGATGTAGGTAGACGACGGTGATTATCTGCAGGTATTACCTATATAAAACTGCACCACACGCTGCAGCATGATCTTTCATCTCAAAGTCGATCGACTGTTGCGTATCAGAGGTACCTTTACACAGACTTCAGTTACAAGACGATGCCGGATATTGATGACCTATATAAAATGATTATAAAGTATTTTTAAAATATCGATCGACATCGGTTTTCAGCACATTAATCTGCAAGCAAGGTGTTTCCTTTACATAGTAGAAATTTAGGAAATTTAGGAATTAAGGTAAGGCATATATAGGTGTACGGGTAAAATATACAAAATGTACTGTTGTGCATATAAAGTATACGAATAAGGACGAACGTAATGTTATATAATAATATATGTATACTTGTGTCAACAACGAGTTTTATTAATTTTTTTTTTTATCTCAATATTATTGCTATTTATAATAATAATCGAGTTTATATATTATATATGTACATAAAAAAAAAAAAAACAATCGTATAGGGTATATATAGTAGGATTGGCACTTGTACACAGTTTTACCCTATCTTAAAAATTAGTCTACTGTCATATTATCCATATACACATAGAATGTACATATATATGGAGTTTACAAACGGCTTTATTTACATAATATATGAATATAAATATACGAGCGAGTTTCAATACCATTTATTACACACACACACACATATATATATATATATATATATGTAGGTATTATATGTATAAGTGTATATTTTCGCTTCGGGCGAGAAATATAAGATAATTGTACAACAAACAAACAAAATGAATATTATGCGTGTATAGATAATGATGCGCGCGGTTCCCGTCGAACAAAATAACATAAGTTATTAGGTATACATTGCAATATCCGACGAGTCCGAAAAAAGTCTTATCACAATAAACAACACGTAAACAATAATAATTGTATGATGATGATAGTGTTAAATATAGGTACCTACGTTTAAACAGAATGTGTGGTCGAAAAATAAAATAAAAAAATAAAACCATCCCTCGGGGCGGCGGGGGGCATATATGCGTGTACCCGTAGCGGCGAGTTATGACGGCGTTATATATGCGTACAAAACAGAGAGGAGCTCGTTAAGACGACAATTTTTTAATAAATATCATGATAAAAAAATTCTCGACATTCAATGATTGCAATATGATGCAGGTGGCAGCATATATAATATGTTGGCGAACAAATAATTATTATATTATTCTCTCTCTCGGGTTATAATTATTATCCGTTCGCGGCGACGACGGTTCGTTTTTGGTTTTTTTTTTTTTTTGTTTGCGGGTGACTAGTTTCCATGTACAATGATAGTAGTAATTATAATAATAATGATAATAATTAATAATAATTGTATAAGAGAATGATTTATACAATATAATAACATATTACAATAATATTATGTATAATAATAAAATAGAACGAGATAGATACGCGGCGCGCATAGTCTTTAAATACCGTTTTGCAGTGCGCGGGGACCGCACTAGACGCTCGTGGTGGACCCCGGGCCCCCGCCGCCCATCGACGGGGTGGGCGACGCGGGGGTGACGGACCGCCGACCGACGGGCGACATCGACGAGCGCGCGGGCGGCGTGTGAGTCTGCTGTACCTGTCCGCCGGCCGGCTGGTGCGTCGGCGGCGGGCCCTGTTGCTGTTGCTGCTGCTGCTGCTGCTGTTGTTGCTGTTGCTGCTGCTGTTGCTGTTGCAGGCCTTGGGCGATTAGGTGCGCCATGGTGGGCCGGTGCGACAGGAGCGACTGCAGTTGGTGCGGGTGGCCGAACAGCTCGGACGGGTGTTGGAAGTAGTGCGGCAGGTGCGGGTTGCCGTACAGCGGGTGGTGCGGCCTGGCCGCGGCCACCGCGGCCATCTTCAGCTTCTCGATCTCGGCCTCTTGCAGCCGCTTGGCTTTGGCTCTCCGGTTTTGGAACCATATTTTCACCTGTTAATTCGCACACAAGTCGCAGAGATTAGAAAAGTAATAACGACGACGCGAAACTTTTATTAAGGGTACATAATATTATTATTATATAAACGGGTGGTTCATCGTATTGTTATAATATTATATTCAGTGACGCCGAATACTTGCTATTGTTAAATAATATACCCATTTTACCACCCTCCAAAAAACATCAGACCCGTGGGGACTATACTTCGCCGGCCCCTATATACAATTAAATAAACGTTTCATTTTAAAATCTAATAAAACCAACCAATTGCAAATGGTTTATATAAATAAGTGAATATAATATAGCTCTAACGTTTCGTAATATTCCATAGACGAATATCGTGAAAATAATAATTAATTTAACTATTCCTGCAGACATTTTATTGTTCAGAAAGGTGAACAACATAAAGTGACTAATTAATAATTATGATTATCTAATTATTTGAATTCCTAACGAATGTTGGTTATTATAGCCCGTATTGCAACTTGCAAGTCATATATTTTAGATGTTGCCTATTACGAGGCACATTATTAGCAAATTTCTGGTATTTATTAGACCTTAGTATAAATAGCTATTAATAGAACTCGCAAGTGTCTATAGGACCATCCCACGTCGTTAGAGCAATTGTTTTAAAAACACCTGTTAATGGCCGCTGGACGAACTAATTAAATTATACAGCCTTACATATTATTATGATTATATAGGGCGCACATAATTTAAGGAAATCCGAAACCCATCCTCAAACGTCGAGAAAATTTCACATATTTATACTTCATAGCCAATCAAGTTCAAAACGATTGCGTTACCTGTGTTTCGGTCAGGTGTAGCGAATTGGAAAACTCGGCCCGTTCGGCGATGCTCAGGTACTGTTTTTCCCGGAACTTTTTCTCCAGGTTCAACAACTGTTGAGTGGTGAACGGCGTCCGGGGCTTCCTGTTCGGCTTGTGCTTCCGCAGGTTGCACTTGAGTTTGGGCGGTTCGCCGTTGTTGGAATCTGGAAGAGAAAACGGAACTGATGAGTACACCCGACAAACACCGCACAGTAAATATAGCTCTTAACGATAATAATTTATAATATTATCATATTATAGGTATAGGTGCGAATGACAACAATACCAGTACTAATGATGACGATAATGATTAATAATTTCGCGGTAATATTATTACGGTGGAATCGATGTAATTTATTATAATCGTTTCGCGCGCGCGCGCGCACACACGCACACACACACACACACACACACACACACACACACACACACACACACATACTTGTAAAAAACTTGGGACACGAGCCGCGAACGTGCGCGTCTGTGTGCGTGTGTCGTCCGTCTATAAATACGCGGATGTGTATAGAACGCGGCGATTAACGACGATAAACGGCGACAGCGCGTGTGTGTTTTAAAAATTTGTGGCAAATAATTTAAACGCGCGTGAAAACCGAGGCCAAAAAATGTCAAACCTACAGACTTGTACGCCACGGCGGCGGCGGTGTTATCGACTGTACAGTAATATATATTGTTCGCGTTTAGGCAAGTCATTTATTTTTTTCCTCTCGTTTCCTCTTTCTTGGCACGACCCTCGAGCTCGCGTTTGTCCGCATGTGCGCGCGTTTGTCATCGTTATATGATGTCTGTGTGTGTGTGTGTGTGTGTGTGTGTGTGTGCGCCGGGTCGCGCCGATTAACACATTTTACGTTCGTTTTAACGTGCATTTGTCTCGGTCGCCCGAGAGAGCAATTAGACGCCGCTAAAAATAATAATAAAACGGCGGCCCGAGGAACTGTGTAATAATATAAACCGCAGCTATTATGGTGAACGGAATGAGTGGAAAAAAATCGCCCAATTAGAGAAAGATACGGCGGCGAAATACCGCAGACGGCGGCGGCGTTATAGGTTACTGCTGCTTGCGCGCTGCACAGCCGGCTAGACTGAGATCGGAAAAAAGAAAACGCTCTGCGCCAAACAATAGCTGATTTGTATAAAACCGTGGCAATTATTATCGTTATTATTGTAATCATACGATTACACCATATAGGTACGCTTAAAATACTGCTCACGGGGCTACTGCTGCCCATGCCTGCCTACTGTATATTGTGCGTCTATTGTCGTGTGCAACAATAGCATTAATACAATAATATTATTATATTACACTACGCATTATAGTCTGCGCGATAAACTTTGTGAAAAATAAGTGCCCGCCGCCTTTGCTCATCGTAAAAACGTTTAAACGACGAAACGATCATTGGAGCGCTCGTGTTCAGTTCCTTAACTTTTTTTTTACCCCCGTCCTCCACAATCGTGCGATTTCAAAATTCATCGCGCTAATTATTTTCATAATGTTGGATTTTCATACACGTCGTAAACTGTTACACGTTTGCATGTGCATTATTGTTGTTATTGTTTATATCATTTGCATTGATTTCATTTTGCAGTTTGCCGAGCAGGACATCAACTACATAACGTGTGTACGTAATGAGTAGGGTGCCTATTATATTGTAATATTATTTCGTCGATTTATGGACGCTTTACCACAGCAGCGGCCAGCGGCGATTATGTCGGCATGAACGCGTATATAGGGAATTCGTAAACGGTTTTGATTATTTAGGTATCTATACAAGGCTATAACGTAGTTAAATTCACTCGACTAGTTAGACTTATTTTATCTTTTGACTCTGTTGCATTTAAATTGAATAAAATCATTTGATATAAATATTGTATCTGGTAGAGCAATAAAATATTTGTATCGTGTTAATGAATTTGTTCCAGTTTTTATATTCCGGTCGAGGAAAAAAACCATAACATAGTATGTATTATATCGTTTTATATGATTTATAACATTCGACTTAAACGAATCAAACAAACAATACAATATATGGGTACACATCACACAAATGTCCGCAATTCGACTTATATATGAAGTGTATATGTTATGTCCGTCGAAAATATTTGTGAAATATCTACCAATGTTTCGAAAATGATATTAATAATTGTTTGTTCTGGTCACAATACTATACACATACATAATATGATTCACCTTTGCTTGTCATCAAAAATGCATATTAAAGTATATTAAACCTGAAGAATAATAATAATGTATAATATACAAACAACTATAAATAGATAGATTAGATAAATAAAAATAATAATATTAAGTTAACTGCAAATATTGACTTGAAATGTCAGAACGACCCAAGCAAGACGAAAATCTTAGTGTAAACAACGTATATCGGAAGGGGAAAAGACAAATTCCGACTATATTAATATCCTATAACGCCACAATTAAGATACAGGAGGTATTGGTACGCTTCAAATTGTATTCCCTAACCATGTTTTACACAGGTCATATCCCATAATAAAATATACAATTTTTAGTATATTATGGTTGAGTTAACGGCTAAATAATTTTAAAATAATCCTATAGTACCTGAGTAATAATTTAGCCATGGTCGTTTGAGCTACTACATAATTTTAAATAATTTAATATTTCTGACACCTGTTTACAATATTGTGTGTGTGATAATAAATTAAGCGAGAAACATAACGAAAACCTAAAAATGCATATTTACATTAATTATTAATATTAGTTATGTTAATTAAAATATTGTAAGAATAATTTTATGTAAAGGTTATTAGTAATTCAAACAATAAAGAAATTCGGAATATTGGCACAAATCGATACGTTATTCTGCGGACCTTCATGTATACTATATAGGTAGTTTAAAATGTGTGAATATTATCTGGATATTTTTATTATTTGATTAGAAACTCCTAATGGTCAATTTTAACATATTAGTTATGAGAATAATAATATAGAATAATATAATACAATAAAATGTATAAAACAACGGTAAATTAACTTAATAACAAATTTAACAAGTTATATACAGAGACACAGAACTTATAAGTAATTCAAATTTTAGAATATTCATATAATTGTTACATATTATAGGTTAATCTTGGTCAAATATGGTTTATGAGAGGTGACAATGAGGCAAATGTGTTCAAACGTTTATGAATCAGTATGATAATTATCGAGATAAATTTTAGAATCTTAAACAATACGTTGTATTAAATACAAACTTTAAAAACAAAACAAACATTTTACCCAATACAAAGTGGGTACACAATTCGTTGTATAAGTACAGCCACAAATAGATATTTTATTATTGTTTGCGCGCCGAAAACCGACCGTTGGACGAGGTCCCCAAAACCATAATTTGTGTAGAATAATGAACTGTGGATATCGAATAATTATCTATATTCTATATTATATTATTATTATTATTATTATTATCTCGCGCGCGCGTCAACAATATTACAATAATTATTCGGCTAATTAGGCGATATTGCTTTTATTGTGTACGCAAACGGTATAAAAATAGAGGCGCTCTCCGCACGGGCATCATGCATCATGTGCATACGAGGATAAAAATAAATTTCGACAATTACCTGCCTATTATGCCAACAATATATTATGGACATTCTAAAAATAGAGTACGGTCGAGCGAAGAGTAAAAAGATTTTTGACACACGCGTTAACAATACGCCGCTGCCGCCGCCGCCGTACGGTCAATAATTCATAAAGGTTCATACGTAATCGCGATGAAAATACAATAAAAAAAACTATTGCATTAAATCATAATATCGACTTGAAAACTTACCGGGTGATCCGGAATTGAGACCGGTGGAACCGAAGCCGGGGAACGCACCGGCGTAATGCGGGTGCCATGCTCCGGGGGCGGCGGGGTGCTGCATGCCGGCGGCCGAGTAGGCGGCCGCGGCGGCCGCGGCGAACGCCGTGAACGGTGTCGGCCGGACGGGCGCGACGGGATGGTGATGGTGTCCACCGCCGCCGGGGACGGACGCACCGCCGCCGGACATCATGAACGCCGCGCGAGCTGCCATGGACCCGCCGGGCTGCTGGAACGGGTGGCCGCCGTGGTGCTGGTGATGCGACAGCGGCGGTGACGAAGTGTGAAGCGGCATCGGCGAGCGGCCGCGGTCCGGCGTGCTGGACGAACACCGCCGGCCGACCGCGACGCCGCCGTCGGTCGTCTCCACGTCCACGCTGTTGCGGTCGTCCTCGTCGTCGTCCGGCGTGTCCATGTCGTCGTCGTACACGGAACCAGGCGTCGGTGACCGGACGGGCCTGGTGTCGGCCAACAGGGCGGCCACGCTGAACTTGATGTGACCGGACGGCCGGGCGGCCGCGACGACGGATGACCGCGGGCTGCTGGCCGTGTCGTCGTTGTTGTTGTTGTTGTTGTTGTGCAATTGATTGATATGGTGGTTGTGGCTGTGGTGGTGATGGTGGTGGTGGTGGCCCGTCGGCGGCCCGCCACCCATCATCAACGCCGTCGACATGTTGGTGGCCGCGGCCGCGCCCGTCATCATACGCGACGTCTTGCCGTTTTGCTGCACGTCGTCGGCGCCGTTGCCGTCAGCTCCGGCGGCCGCTCGTTGCTGTTGTTGCTGCTGCTGTTGCTGTTGTGGTTGCGGACCGCCGTTGTTGGCGGACGGCGTCGGCGGCGGCGGCAACAGATGGTTGAGCGCTAAGACTGTCATATTTGCTGCTCCGGTCTGTTCTAGCATGTGTGTCCGCACGAACCGTTTGTAAAGCGCATTCAACGCGCGCGGCTTACCTACCACCGGCAGACCGCAGCGGAAGATGCGCGCGAATTCATAAAACGATTAATCTCGATTTTGATATTTAGTGCACGGCGATAAACGACGAACAGAGTTGATGTATTAAAATATTAAAAAATATTAAATCAGAGGAAGCTCGAGAAAAAAAAATGTTCGTTTATTACAATATTATAAGCGTAAAAGCGCACACGCGATCGATTGCGACACCGGCGAATGCGTTATAGTATTACGGTGATGGGTACACTTCGATCGGCGAAACGGCGAACAGATAATATTATATTATTTTATTGCAACAGTAACAATATTATATTATCATCACGTACACGCGGCGGAACACGGACAGTAGCGGTGTCGTCGGTCGACTGATCGGGCAAGCGGTTAGCGCCGCGGCTGGCTGCGACCTCGCGACGGCGGCGGCCGCGACCAGAGCGCGCCCGGTAGTGGCCGCCGACCGCGCGGGCCACGCCCATGCCGGCCCCCGTGACGCCGACGACGGTGCTGCTGTCGCTGAGTGGCGGCGGCGGCTGTGGGTGGTTCGGTCGGGGCGGCGGCGAGGGGGCACGTCGTTTCGTCAATACGACGACGTCGCGTCGTGTCCGTCGTCGTTGTCATCGCACGCCACCGCTGGTATTAAATTATCTATCGTTATTGTCGTCCGCTCACCCACCACCCCTCGACGGATCGTTAACCATAGCTGGTTGCAGTGGCGTATTTGACTTTTTTATCACCCACAGTGTATAGAAGCTACCTTTGGGTACTTGCGAGTATTCCGATCACCTCTGAGCTGTAGGCATAGGTATAATGTATATAAATACGAATTAAAGTCCCTTTTCTACATAAATCATATAATACCTATTCACTATAATTGTACCTAACTATAAATGTATACAGACTGATAGAGTAACTACCTACTTGAAAATTTAAAATTCTTTATTTATTTACTATTAAAATAATTATATGTAACCGCTCTGTACTGTACTGCAGTACCTACACTTAGATTTCGAGTGTACCAACATCTTCGTTCAGTGTAACCTATACACGGGTGTAAAACTGTAATGGATGTTTATTTTAATTCAATTATTTATCACACATAATAACGTTGTACATAAACGATGGAAAACGATGACAAACAATTTTATAATAACACATTAAAATTCATAGAAAATATGTTCGTTCCCCTTCAGTTTTTTATTTCGTAAGTACCTAATGAGAAATGTCTACTTTTTCTAATAAGTATTGAGCATTTATTTTTTAACTAAAATAAAGTCTATGAAGAGTTAGTAAGGGGATGGATATCGCAACTAAAATTATTCTGCAAAAAGATCCTGCACACGCCACGTATCTACCCAAGTAGCTGGTACTTATATCATACACAGATATACCAAAACGCGTGGCTATAACTTTAAACACACACCAAGGTCTTGAAGTATATAGGTATAGGCGGTATAGAAGATTTGTGTACAACACTGCACCGTACATTATCGTCGTAGTCTGCAGATTGTAATAGAATGCGAGCAACGTTCCACTACAAATGGTATTATACTTATATACCTATTTGGGTTTTCGAAAATTAGCTTTTTACTTCAATAATTACCTACATAAGTAATAGTATAATAGGTGCCTGTAGGTATATACTTATATATTTAAGTTTGTTATTGACTGTTCCAATACGATTAAAAATAAATTAAACGTCTGTTTAAATATTTATACTAAAACACGTTGATGATGTACCTATAATATATCTATTTATGACATGACCTCGATTGCCTATATTATTATTATTATATAAATTGTTATATCTATAATGGAGCTACACGCTCGATTACAATAATTTATTTAACAATTAAGTATTTTCAAAAGCGTCCATACGAATTGATATCCAATATTTATTACTTCCCGAAACGTCTATGCAATAAGTATGTATACATATATATGTATTTTTTTTCTTTTATTTGATTAAAGCTGCAATAACAATGGTTATTGGCATATATAGCCTATATGTAAATATATAATGATATTTAAACGTATTAGCGTACAATTATATTTATGTCTATCGTTACCATAAATCACATAAAAATCAAATATATCTAAATTAATTTGCCAATGCAATGTCATTGATAGGAATTGGTAGTTGTGTAGGTACTAAGGTTTATACTAATAAACATTATTGATATATATTATAATTTATAATGGAATGAACAATCGGTAGGTAATCAATTCGGTTCATAATATTATATTTGTACACATAAATATAATATTATTTCAAATAGTTGTATATACAATAGTCGCATTTATAATGTATATACTTATAACATAGTTAGTACTCAGTATGTAGGTATATAATTATACCTATATATTATATAAATAAGATTATAATTATGTTTGAATTGTTTAATTTTGAAATCATTAGTCAGTCATAATTATTATATTCTGTTATAGTGCATTTTAAAAGTCAAAGATTGCTTTCATATTATATATATCATAATAAAGCCCAGTGTTTCCCAACCTATGGTTCGTGACATTTTTTTATGGCCACAACTCACAAGCAAGATTAAACGATTGAATATTGTTCCAAATTATAATAATATAACAACATTGAATTTAGGTAACTAGAATCTTTTACTGTGGGTCACCCTGCAGAAGAAGGGTCTAAGATCTAATTAGTAAGTGGCTACTCACTTAGTTGGCTTTACTTTATATGTATCAAAAAGATTAGGAAACACTTTTTATAACTCATGTGCCCTAATATCCAATATTATATCTCGAGTCACGACCGCAGCTATACCTAATATAATATAGTTATATAATGGCTAATATAACAAATATTATATTTTAATATAGACCTACTACGCTTGCAGATAAGAAATTACAAATTATTAAAAGAATGTCGGCAATATATAGGTGTATAAGTTATTACACGTAAGTTGCAGTAATATAAACGACTTTTGGTTGAACCATTTGACCTGGAACTATGTATTTCGTTTTTATTTCATATACACAGATACCCATCAATGAATATTATTGTATATATATAATATATATAATTTAACATTTAAGTATTTGGTTACATTATAATATATATACGTTTTAATAATTGATTATATATTGTTATTACCTATATATATGTATATTTACATGTATTATGTTATACGAGTTTTCGTGCTTTGGATTTCGATCTTTGTACTTTTTTTATTGGTTTTGCGTCTCTGTAAAAAAAAAAAATCATAACAATAAATAAGGTTTTCGATCGAACCATAAAAATATATATTATAGGTACCAGATTCATATAATATAATAATCATATCATATAATAATTGTATACACTACAATTTTAAATAACTACGCAAAATGGTACCCATAACTAGATTCAAGTAATTGTTAAATGAAATCGATAAAATAAAATCGGTAGGTATATAATTCCTACATATAGGTGTTATATGTGACTGTATAGAATATAATATCGTCACGCACCTATGTAAAATAGCTATACACATATTATAAATATTTACATATAACAGAGTGCAGGTTTACGCGTATTTTGTAAAATAATATTATATTAGTTGTCTATTAGCATATTATAATATATTATTATTGCAGGCCGTTTTGAAAACAATAATCACTGCACTACACCGCGTACCTATAATATAATATTATAATCGTAGGATAATGGTAATTGTTTGTGTGTATATAGTTTAACGTGGTCTCGCATTAATTTCAGATAAAGTACAATCGCGTGATATGCGCTCGATAGGTATATATTTTACGGTACCTAATTTATTATATGTTCTAGAGGTTACCGCTGTATATTGCTTTCCGATAAAATTATTATAGAGCTGAAATATTATTTCATCATAATCTCGTCCCATCGTATTCAATTCGTTAATCGATCTAATGATATTAATAATATTATAATGCCTAATATTTTATACGGCCGCAGAAAATGTATGTAGACCGAAATAAAAACGTTACGAAACCATTATTATACCTACTATTATAATATTGATTATTAGCGATTATTATTAATATACCTACCTATATACTAATTCCCCTGCGTCTACGACCTATTAAATACGATAATTGCTAGGTATAAGTGCGCGTCTTAATTTGGTACAATATACCATCATTTAGACTAAATGTCTAAATCATAGTATCATTTTATTATGCACCTATATGATATGTATAGACATTTTTACGACCGTTCATTCCGATAACACGTATATAATATATGGTATACCTATATATAGGTAATAATTATTATTTTATAAATACTTCACATCATATTGTTAAATACCTGCAGCTACCTAGCTAATTATCAATAAAAGCTAACGAATTTTAATTAAGTACCCAACTGCCAACTGGGCCGTTGATGACTATAATAATATGTTCAAAATTATGGGTAACTCAAACAATAACTTTTGTACAAGAATTTTAATTAATTATATTATATACTTGGGTATACCTGTACTATAATGTGAGGAAATCCATTACGGCAATGGTCAACATTGATTTGTACTTATATTAATTACTAATGTAAAAAATAAATAGGTGCAAATGAAACGAAATAGTGAAAATATCTGAGCATAATTATATGCTATATTATTGTTATAGTGGAACAATTATCGACAAAATCAGAATAATATAATGTTGGCACATTAAAATAACATAAACATAATTGTTTGAATAGTCGAAGACGATAAACGAAAACACGAAGTAAAAGAATAAAAGTAGATACTGCTAATATTATTTTAATTTTTTTTTAAACCAAGAATATTACGATTACAAAAACGTCTATAATTTAATATCATAATTTATAATATTTGTAGTCTTATAGTCACGCGACTGCGTCCACCGACATTTTGATTTTGGTAAATTATACCTATGTGCAGTCTCGAGTATGCATAAGTCGGACCCGCGGTGCAAAATCCTAAAAAAATGTACTAGTCATGTTTCAAGTATCCGGAATATTTAAATATAATAATAATAAGTGCCTACTGTAACATTTTAACTCTGGTTAGTATTTAAACGCGTTATTATACTGCATTGGTACCATAGCTGGTACCTACCTATATATTATACGGGCGACGAAGAGCTTTTTATAAATGATTATGTTGTAATAGCCAGCGGAACGGTCGCCGAGGCTATCACGACGAGCTATATAAATATATATATACTGCACAGCGACGATTAGAAAATAATACACAGCCAAGACGAAAAAAAAAACGTAATAATTAAACAATTCCGAGATGTTATCGCGTTTACACGGAGCAAATACTAATTATTGTACTCGCGGAGAACGCGCATATAACGTATAATATGTATTATGTACCTGTGCAGTATATATACACACGGTTTACATAAACTTGTGTGTGTGTGTGTGTGTGTGTGTGTGTGTATATAAACGATATGTATGTATTATTATTTACTCGTATATAAATATACTTGTGTATACAATACGACTTACTCACACATGTGCACGAGCGCGCTTATTATATATATATATATATATAGGCACAACGGCCCATTTTGTGTTAAATAATAAACGCGTATATACTATATACTTATATTATAGTGTATTATGTAGTGAATTTTTTTTTAATTACGTGAAACTTGTTTGGTCGTAAATTAAAAAACATTAATTTTTTATTTTCATCGAGTCGTTTAGGCCGTCCCGGCCGGCAACAATATAATATACATCATTTATACGCGTATTTAATAGGTACCAGCTATATATACATATATATCTATACAATGCGAAGCGTTTAGCCATTGTTTGGCGTCGTTTATATACAAAATAATAGATAATCATATAATATGTAACTATACTAACATATATATTATAACTACCATAATATCTGGTATTTACATCTGGGTACGAGGTATACCTAAGTACCTCACCTACGTACATAAGTATATATAGGTAGGTATACGATGTATTATATATATTAACGATCTAATAGACGATAATAATAATTATTATGTTCTCGTGTCGCGCACTAATTGTTTAAATTAAAACCATTATTATACGATACACCTATGTGTGTATACTGCAGGTACGGAAAAAAATATTTATGCGTATAACAAAATATATTACGCGCTTATGCACACACACACAAACACACACACACACGCACACACACACACCGACACACGTACACGGTACACGTACACGTACACACACACACTCATTGTCCGTCATGGATTCGAGCTCGACAACAAAAGACGCTTTTACATAATAATACGTAACATCATTATTGTAAACACTAAATAATATAATAGATAATAATGGCTGCCATGTATACACTTTACCACTAGCTGTATCATCTCGCCGCGTCAATAAGTACCTACTTTTTCTGTGCAAAAGTATTACAGCTGTTTATAATGGCTATAAGTACCCACCGGCCACCTGTGTAGTTTTACTGTGGCAGCGTTCTCATCGCCCAAGTATATTATTGTTTCCACACAGACCAATAAAATACACTCGACGATTGGCCGACCGTAACGTATTCTGTGCGAATCCAACAACGCTAACGTATAGTGACCGCATACATTAAACCGGAAACAAAATATATAAGTACTTATATATAATATTATGTACGCTTTTCGTCGATGTACAATATGTCAGGTACATTATTATAACATATTTTATGAGATAATAATAATATGTAGATTCTAGGTAAGTATTATATTATAATATTATATATATACATATTTACATGGGTATACCATTATGATTCATTATTAAAATCATTCTCGTGTATATAGGTTTTAAAATTTAAAAATGTGGCTTAAGATTTTGAAAAACCTAACCGAAGGATTTTTTTTTCGAAAATCGGTTGAAATATAATAATTGTCGCTAATATTTCTTTAAAACAAAAAAAAACATTAAAATGGCTTCAATTAGGCGTAGTTGTATGTATGCTGCATTGGGGCAATTCTCGCGGAAGCTATGCACACATATGCTGTGGTTACAGACCTAGGGAACACCTACGATTTTTCAACACGCGGTAGAGATACGTTTGAGATCTTCTTGTGGAGATCCAACGCTAAAAGAAAAAGAGAAAAGGGTTTAGTTCAATTATATCGAACGAAACCTTTATAGGCGGCCGGCGGGCTTAACTAGGTCATGTTTGTGACATAGAGGGTGGAGGGCTCTGTTCGGCCGGAGAAGACTTTTTCAGGATAACAATTGGGAGATTAAATATTATAATGTGAGGGCTGGTATGATGGGGCATGTCCCGTCTGCTTTCCATATAAGTATATAACCATTATACCAAGATTTATGCCCACCCGATGCCAGGAGACTGCTCACACACACTCGCCAAGCGTTAAGGATGACCACTTCTGGTCTTCAGGTGGGCTTTTCATGATGTATATAATATTATATAATATATTGTTTGTTTTTCTTTTACTTCAATAAACGATGCTGCACAAGAGCAGGTCTTACGAAAGTTGTCAACCACTAGACGGTGGTAATGCAAAAAGACAAACATAGATTATGGAATGTTAATCATTCCAAAAATTAAAAACATATTTTTATTCCAAAATGTGGTTTAGTAAATGACTTCAAATTTTACATAAAAACAATACATAAATGTATATTATAGATAAGCACACGTCTTAAATATAAGTATCAATATTTCAATAGTCAATATTCTACCTTTTAAGATTGGGTTATTTTCGATTATATAATATGGAGCTTTATTATTTTCACAAGCAAATTATCGTCCTCAAAACACCATCAACATTCACGGTAGGTACCTATTAGATATTATTGTATTTAAGTTTATTTTCGCGCTGCAGTGCAGTTTATAGTAATAAATAATAATATTTAAACATATTACGACGGTGGTGTTTGGAGATAATATAATAAAACAATATTGTTGTTTGCGTTATCCGAGAAAACTAATAGTGCCTGTATAATACTTTACGAGTATAAGCAGGTACCAATATATTATTATTTTGTGTCGTTCGTAATTAGATTATTATTTTTCACTAATTTGTAAATAAGTATAAATAATAGGTATCATAACGATTTTAACGACCACATACGCGATATGCCGGGCTAATCAATAGTTGGTCGTTACATAATATGAGCGTTTATAAGTAATAACTATAATATGAGCAATTTATACAACAATACTTTTTTTTTTTAATTGGTTCTGAAAATTAATCATAATCGACGACAGATATTCAAGTATTATATAAAATTCCAGTGTACCTGCAACAATAATATAATATACCTTTCTATACTATATCGATGACCAAGTCGGTCACACAAACACAATACAATATTATAAATACGTGTATCCAGGGGTGATTGAAAAAACATGGTGTAACTTCGGGCGCTTAACTGTCTTAAAAATCTCCAAAATACGGAATTCAAATAAATGCATTTTTGAAAAAAAAATGGGAATTTGAGCACGCTTAGTGAATCACTCTGTAATCCACATAAATGATACAAATCGTGCGTATACGATATCGACTCGATTGTAATAATTGTTTAAGTGAGCCGCAGAGAGAAACCGAAGAACAAAATAATAATAACACATGTGTTGAGACAGTTGAGTATGGGTAGATACTAGATACATTAAAAAGGTCAGAAATAATAGTGGTAATATGATTGTGCAGTGTTGCAGCCTATAGTACTCGCAAGTATATTAACGATGATTAAAAAAAATATGATGTGTAATCAAAAATGTTTACCCTAATGTACATAACATGTTACTTTAACATTGATTCATCCGCGCCTTTGAATAAAACATTATACTATTATGCGCTATCTATTTTTTTAATTAATTATTTACGCTTACGCGCACATAATATTCCGATAAACCCGCAGCAGCACAGATTTGCTCAGGGATCGCTGGTTATAAGTGGTACTGTGGTAGAAAAAGGTATAATCTGACGCGTCGGAAGTTGAAAAATGGTTAAGGATTTCTAGCCTCTCCGACGCCCCCCCCCCTCCCCCCACCGCATAGATGTGACCAAAAGTGAATCAGTCGACGATACTGTTGTATTATATTATATTATATACTATAAACCCAGTGGAAACGATACGATTGTTATAATAATAATAATATAACAATGTCGACGGCGGATGACGCCGGACGAATGTGCGCCGTAGATATATTTATACGTATATGTACTATGTACATTGTACACGTTGTACATATATATAATGTACAATAATGTATATAGCCACAGCGGTGTTATCTCGTTCACATTCAATTAAGTCGAAATGCGAAAGACGTTTCGAGAAACTTATACAATTAGAGAAGTCGCGGAGGCGACCGGTCTCTTGTCCGTGCTCATCATTTATACACACACACACACACACACACACACACACACACAGTATATATATATATACATATTATCCGTGCACAGGCGAAACTGCAAGTACATATATAATATTATATTGTCGTCGTAAACTTTGGACGCGAATACTCGTAATATTATTATAATAGTATTGCAGTCATATATATATTATTATAATGTGTATATATGGCTATGTGTATAGTATGTATATGTATATACCTACCACCGTCGCACTGCCGTATTGTGCGTTTATTACGCGCACTCCGTATAAAAAAATAACTTCCTCTAAAAATATTCGACGAGCGTTGCATATGCGACCCCGACGTCGAACGATTTTCTCACGATTAAATTTCAATTAGAAAGTTTCATGCGCCAGATGATGTCCATTGTATTATAATCGTTTCGCATGAATCTATAATGTATAATATAATATGTGTATCATATACACGATTTGTTCGCAAACAATAATAATATAATTGCATCGGGCTATGCGAAAACTTTGTAAATAGGCTATATATACATACTATTATAGGCACGGACCATATAGCGCGAAGCTGCAGCAGTCGCATACGGCTATAGGTAGGTATTATATGCTGATTTTATAATATTTTTAATCGTGATGCACCTGCGGAAGGTTGGAGGTTAGATGGCCATTATTTTTCAATTTAAACCCCGCGACAAGGGTGGAAGAGGAGCTCATATATTCTGTTCGATCAGTTTACACATTTTAATCCAATGTTGTAGGCAACCTACCTTACCCATGATCACCCGCAAAAACACGTCTAGGTATGCCGTATGCGATATCGGATATTACATTTTCAGGTCACATCCCTGCTGGGTTTTTATGACGAGCGTCAAGTGTCTTCGATTTTTCAAACGTCGAATTTATTCGGCCGGCTTGGTTTTAAGTTCGTAAATAATAGGCATATAGGTATTCGGTTTTTCGACGTGAGCACGACCGCACGCTGTACTTTGGCATTTTACACCTATGGGCTATAAAAATGTTATTTATCTTGCAGTGTGCCTTTTTGTATAAAGTCGACCCACATAGTCCAATTCATAATCGATGCCGCGGCGTCGGCGGCGGCAAACAAACATAATCTCTATAGGTACAGCCGATGATGCTGCAGGCTATTGTACAATATATAGGTACAGATAGTAGGTACATAATATAACAATGTTTGGCGTCGGAACGAGAGAGTGGAAACGAAAAAGGGCTAATTCCGAACCAGGTGCGGTCGTACTCATATATACCTAAAGATTATATACACACTGCATACATACGGCAACAACAGCAGCAGGAGCCTCAGAAGTCTTACGCCCGGCAGCAAGCGCCGCACTTGTATCTCTTACAGGTAAAACGGAGCAGTATATTATATCGTACACCGCCTTTTGTTGGTCGAACACTCATTATTGTCATTCATGCACAATCCTCGGACTATAACGATGTATACATATGGGTTGTACATACTCGTGTATGTGTGTGCGTGTGTAGTACAGACGTTATTGCGTCTGTAAATCGTCTCGTGCGGACAATGGTTTTTAACAATTTTAAAAGATCCACACGTTTATTTAAAGGATCGATGCGACACATATTATTAATATCGCCAGCCGAAGGCAGGCGGTTATATTTAATATTCTCTGGTGAGATGGCCGACACGTACATTTTCAATACCTATTTCAATCGAATAACGACGATATTGTTTAATAGGTACACGACTATATAAGTTGCCGATACATGTATAGTCAACATACTTCAGTAAATCTTAACCAAGTAATAAGTAACAATTTTCAATGATACAGATTGATAAATAATTAATTTTGATTCAACAGTTAATATTTAAAATTAAATATTTCCATGCCAATAGTTAAATATTTAATAATTAATGTTTGTAGATTATTATTTAATACATATTAATAGAATAATGAGTATTAAATATTTTATTGAATTAATTATACATTAAATACTTAACAATGATTAAATTGTTTATGAGTCCCTTCAGTTATTCTATAGGCAAATATACATTAATAGTGAAGTGTAAAAAGAGCTCATCGAATCCTTCGATCTAAAACTTGGAATAGGAGGGCAATCTATACCAATCATAGCGATGTCGCAGTTAAAATCCCTATATAGGTACAGCTTGGACCTACTTATAATACAGTGAATAAATAATTTGTGAAAGATGTTTAGGCTTTTTTTAAGTCATTCTATGCAGCCTTGTACAAAAAAATATACTATATACATATATCGTATTATAAAACGTATTATACCTATAGCGTTTTCTTATACAATTTATTACTGTTGTAAAAAAAAATTAACCCCTCTTCTCGCTTTGATTTAATGCACCCTGGGCCTCAGGACATCACCCTTAAATATAAAAATATTGCACATATATAGCCGACTAGGTTGGTCGGTGCAGTGAGGGAGCATATCAGGTATAATAATATAATAATATGTAGTATACGCCAACTGCAAATAGATTGTGTCACGCCGCTTCCCGGACACTGCACCACCACTGCAGCTGCTCATCGATTCGCATCACATATTATACACTGTATAAGATTCGCACGGATACCTATATATCTATAAATATAAGACATAAGTACACGGCGTATATACTATATTACATAATGTTAATAATAAACAAAACGGAGGTACCTCCATAAGCTTTATGTACATAAACACACACACACACACACACACACACCATCATGCTCGCACTTGGCTACAGAAGTGCACTTACATGAATAAATACATACACACACACACACACACACACACACACACACACGCACACGCACACACACATACCTACGATCTCATTCGCCGTGTTGCAGTTGCAGCTCGCGCGGCGGGTTCTTATCATCGCTCACGAATAACATTATATGTAGTCCATCTCGTTACGTATTCATTTATTTTATTGTCGTCTTTGTGTATTACTATAGGAGTACGTATATACGCACACACGTATTATAATATACCTACAGCCACTGCACCGTCGTCGCAACGTTCGTCTCATTAAATTGACGTCTCTGTTTGCGTCGTGATACGTATATACGCGTACACACACACGCACACACGCACACACTGCACATAGTAATACATATTATATATATATATATATATATACTTACATTATAATATAGTCGCATTCGCTCCCTTACGCACCGCGGTGGCGGCGGTCGTTGGTTTTCTATTTCGTCCGTGCCCTTAAAAAGGCATCGCCCCGTAATTGGGCTCGGCTGGTCGTGTGCACCGGTGCAAGCTGCTGCTAATGCAGCACACGCAGCATATATATACGACGTGATTCAAATGCGTACATTGTGCACTGGGTACCTGCGTATTACACTACATTATGCGTTTTGCCATTTTATAAATAGGTATATATAGGTAGCATCTGCGTATATACCGTGATATGCGATGTTCTAAATGCACGGCGTCGTGTGGAAAAAAATCGGGAGCAAAATATTATGTATGAATTATACTGCCCATACGTTTGATAGGTACGCATCATATAAGCTGACGGTCGTCGGAAATGCGAAATTCGTATGTGATGGATATTATTTATAACATGTGATGACAAATAATAAAATGTAATCATAGTCTACATGCGTCATATAATAGGTGTATATACCTACAAACTTTATGGACTCGATACCAATAGGATAGAGCGTTGAAGTCTAAAGTCATAGGATCATAAATGGGTGCAGGCGGAGAATGGCGGAGAACAGTGCGTACAAGACGATATTGGTTGGCCTTTGTCATATTATGTATTATGGTCGTGAGTCAGAAAATGGGAGGGTAGCTGTGGGTGCAGTGCAGCACAAGAAATCGTTAAAGGTGAACAATCTATATAGGAATTTATATGGTGATGCCAAACGATCGTATAATGTCATGACGAGAAAAAACTCTGAAATTATAAATTAGGCGGCTTACATTTTTATTTACAGCAACTATATCCGATATTATATGTATACCTATTAACTGGCTATTGTGTATGGGCTGGCACATAATAATATGTACCATATATTATTGTATTACAATATTTCATTTTTTGACTTGAATCGTGCGACAAGAATTGTGTTATAGGTAACTATAAATTCATTAGGCAGGCCGTGTTCAACATCCGTGTTATTTCACTCGTATTGTTATAAATGTGTGTATACAATGAATGATAAAATATAGGTTAGAATAGTGAACTTGTGACAAAAGATGAATGGAAACAAACATGTATTACTATTATATGCTATTTGAAGGTTTCCAGAAAATCGACTTCAGTGAATTTACTGCTAAATAACATCGATATAACGACATGATACCTACGTTATTTATTACAGTTTTTTATTATGTTGTACAACCCTGCGTTTTAGTCAAAAACATTCGTATTTGGCGCTTTTACACAAAGGTGATGCAGGTACGCGGTGCGACTATTATATTATTATGTGGAACGCGAGTATTACTGCACGGTTTAACCAAGGACATTATATGTATAATATTTTCCCGGTATCCGGACCTAAATAAGGAAACGATATAATATGATAACCGAGTTTTTTTTTAAGTTACCTTTTGATTTCGAATTCCATTGTATCGCTTTGCGGATCGCTAAAAAAAAACCGGAAGTAAGTACCTACCTACAATAAGTGAATTTTTGGCGTGAATCGTTCAATTTGTCTATTGTAACAAAAAAAAAAAAAAAACACCCAACAGAAAGACAATATAATACAATATACAATAACACGAAAAAGACACGCAGCGCGTATACAATTTTATTTTTTAAGTCGGCTACGTTCACCGATGAATAGGCATTTTTTTTTCGCTTCAAGAGAAACGTCATTTATTACAATATTATAATGTACAATAATATGTATATAGGTACGTGCACCAAACATAATATTATAGTAATAATGATGTCGGGCAAACACACGCACACACACAATCATATATATAAAGTCGACATATTTGTATGTAATATAGTATGTATAACGTGTGCCTGACGCCTGTGAGAATATATGTATGCCATTAAGCTCGCATTACACCCTAGGGGGCGTTTATCGGAAATTATCGTATTATTACTATTATTATTATTATTATTAT
>NW_019104310.1:0-80117 GCF_001856785.1 Myzus persicae
ACAATACACGAATGGCCACTACCGACGACGAAAAAAAGTTTACAGAGATTTCTGGGCTCCGTAAACTTTTACCGACGCTTCATCCGCAACGCCGCGGAATTGCAAGCGACACTATACGATCTAGCCGCGACGATAAAAAAACGCGATGGACCGTTGACATGGACTGACGACACACGAAAAGCGTTCGAATCTTGCCGCGCCGCGTTGGCTGATACGGCAGAACTGGCTCACCCGCTGCCGAACGTACCACTCCGTCTAAGCACCGACGCATCCAATACGGCCGTAGGAGCTGTACTCGAACAACTATCCGACAAAGGTTGGCAACCGCTGGGGTTCTACTCAAAAAAACTTTCTGAAGCAGAAAAAAAGTACAGCACGTACGATCGTGAGTTGCTTGCCGCGTACTTAGGTACGCGCCACTTTCTACACGCGATTGAGGGACGACTCACTACGCTGCTAACGGACCACAAACCGTTAACTTATATGTTCACTCAAAAGTCTGAAAAGATTATCGACCGCCAGAAGCGACATATCACGTTTCTGTCTCAATACATAAACCACGTCGAACACCTGCAAGGCGACAAGAACATAGTCCCAGATGCTTTATCGAGGTTAGAGGTATCGGCGACACAAGTAGTCTTACCTGACCTCAAACAATGGTCTTCCGATCAAGCCAACGACCCGGAGCTCAAAGACATACTTACCGGTACCTCCGAAACCACGCTCAAAATCGAACCGCGAAGCACCGCCGAAGGTATCGTCTACCTCGATACGTCAACAAAACAAACGCGTATGTACGTACCGTTTCAACACCGCCGTACAGTTTTCGACGGACTGCACAGTCAAGCACACGGAGGTGGCAACGCTACAGCACGCCTTATCAAATCAAGATATTGTTGGCCCGGCATGGACAAACAGATAAAGCATTGGACGAAATGTTGCTTACAATGCCAACGCACTAAGGTATTTAAGCACACTGTTTCACCGATAACGCCTTTCGCACCACCTGATCGCCGTTTCGGACACATACACATCGATCTAGTCGGTCCACTGCCCCCTTCTAACGGTTGTAAGTATTTACTCACATGCGTGGACCGTTACACGCGTTGGCCGGAAGCATGGCCTATCGACAATATGTCAACTTACACCGTCGCAGCAACACTCACGACGCAGTGGATTTCACGTTTTGGCGTTCCTGATGCGGTCACCACCGACCAAGGACGCCAGTTCGAATCTGAACTTTTTACCGCCCTCACAACAAACTTCGGCATCCAACACCTCAGGACTTCTCCCTACCACCCCCAAGCTAACGGGTTGGTGGAGAGATTTCACCGCACGCTTAAGACCGCACTCACAGCACAGGACACCGTGAACTGGAACTTACGACTTCCCGTCGTCCTACTGGCCCTCCGGAACACGATCAAGCCGGACATCGGTCATTCACCCGCCGAGATGGTATACGGTATGTCACTGCGACTACCCGGCGAATTGTTCCACCCAGCCCCGGCCGAAGCTAAGACTGCGCCTGAGCTCGTCAGAACGCTACGAGACGCTATGACGCAACTACAGCCGACACCCGGATCGAACCACGCAACGAAGCGATCAATTTTCGTACCGCCGGATTTGAACAAAGTCACTCATGTGTTTCTCCGTGTCGACGCAGTTCAACCGCCTTTGAAACCAAGATACGAAGGTCCGTACGCAATTCTACAACGTCATGAAAAGAACTTCAAGATTCAACGCAACAACAACTCGGTTTTGGTATCCGTCGACCGCCTGAAGCCTGCTTTCGTTCTCAGAGAAGATCCAACAGCCACAGACCACACCTACTCAACACACGCCGAAGTCGAGAAGCAGCCGGAAAAACGCGTACGTTTTTCCTTTCCTCCTCGGGGGGAGTAGTGTGGCGACCCACAACGTTACCGCGGTATCAGCGCGCCGGCCGTAGTCAGCTGCGCGCCCCCTCTCTAGCGGTCAATATCCGTAGCGCGCGCCGAGCGTCGCTAGCCTCCACCTAATCGCCTACCGAGTGCCGATGAGCTCGATCTCTTCGCTGACGGACGTCGTCAAACACACATCGACTTTTTCCCCTCCGATTGTACACCCCGCGATATTGTTATGCACGTCGTTAAAAAACCACGTTTTTTCTTCTTCTCTTTGTTAAATATATGCTTTAACCTTTGTTTTGATTGTTAATAAATAAAACCTTACTTATATCCGTAAACTTTTGTTGTTTATGATTTTGGTAACCTGCACGGAAGGCTGACAGCGAGTCGCCTACTGACAATCAAACCAAACTTTGTAAGCAAATGTCCGCATTTAATATCACTTCATCACCGCTGATAAGAGGTTCTGAGTATATGACTATTGTCCTATGGTCCTATACTCCTATTCAGGTTTTTATTATCGATGCCGACGGTACTGCGAACGGTGTACAGCAGTCGCGCACCGAGCGGCGAGCAACAATCGCCGCCACCACACGCCACCGACCTTTAAAATGCACCGGCCACTGCTCAACCAACCTTCTCGCAGATACCCAGTGGTCGGGGCTATTGCGCAGTTCCTATTCCCTTAATCGCACACTCTAACTACGATAACTGAAAAATTGACGATACTATTATACAAATACAGTATGTATAGGTATATTAAATAAATGTTTTTAACGGAATATTGTATAATATACTATATAATATAAATATAAGGCTATATCCTTATAGTTATACTATAGTATATGCAAATATCCAATACTAAATGTGTATGACTTTACATATGTAGGTAATACTGATTGATGTTAGCCGGAAATCATAATGTATTAATGTAGGTTCAAAGCAAATAATGTTTACATTTGGTGCACATCAGATATCTACACAAATAGTTGAATAGCACAAAGAATACCTAATAATACACAAATAGGCATGATAAATACCTACTTATCTTCGTGTACCTATATGGCTATATAATATTAGGTATCTTTAAAAAAACCAATCCATCTGGCCCGCTTAGCGAATAAAATGCAGCCGACTCCAGCGAAAACTGATAAGAACAATACGGTTATCTACTATGTAGTTATTGTGTACAACTATATAAGTGCATCTAGAATTTACCGGGATCCGAGAGTAAACGGTTTACTAATACCTATGTTTTGATGATATTTTTAAAAATGTTACTATTTACTTATATGTATGCTCCCACCACTAACCGATTTTTCCAACGGTTATGTGTTTGTGATACCCATTATTCTTGATCAAACCTTTTCGTTTTGGTATTTTTTCTGAAAAACTTCATAATATGACGTAACAGCAGACAGTCAGCAAACCGTTTGCTTAGTAGTTATCTCCACGGAAACACGTCTTATGAGTATACCCATATCTTATTATCTTGAATCGTAATTGAACTTTTAAAACTATCACCGTGTCTTGTCTCTCTTAAATACATCAACGGGATATTTCATTAGCTAGTAGCTACCCATGTAATTTAACAATAATAGGTACATTAGTATAGAAGTCTGTGTAGTATCCATACAGTTATGATATTCATCGGATTACGCATACGACGAATGGCGATCAACATTTTAATAAGCAATGCTGATGCGTTGGCTTTTAGTTGTATGCAGCGTGTACAGTGGCATCTGTCTGGTAACCAATATTCAGTATCGATGACATCTGTGTACGTATAGGTACTAGGACTCACCATAAGAAAATGCAAAAAATCTCACACACGCAGGCAACAGAGGAGAGCTCTTAAACTTTGTTTATATAAGGTTCAGTTTCGTACAAATTTCTGCCCTATAGCAGGAGCAAAAATATTTTCTTCGTGTTCATTTACTTGTGCATGCACGTATGGGAGTTATACAATTTCTAAGAATCTTAGTAGCCATATAATTAAAAATGTAATGTTTAATATTAAATAATAGCCACATTCTGAACGATTATAAGTCAATTAGAGCTAATGACTACGGAAATGAAACAATACGATAAATGTCACGACAATATAAAATATAATTAATTGTTTTCTTTTTTCAACTTTTCAGCTTAAGTTCAATTTTTCTTGTCGTTGATTGTTTTTTTGAATTTTTAAATGAATATAGACTGGAGTTCATAGCTCAAGTCAAGATGTTTTGAAAATGACAGACACAAAAAATCAATCGTTTCGCTCAGAATCTAAAAGCGGTAAAATGGGTAATGGTGTGCTGTACAGTAGGTGAACGATAATGTATATTCTGTTAAACTTGAATTCAAAGATACATTATTGCATGAAAAGAAAGATTATGATTCCGATATGAAAATCACACTTTTTATAATTTTTTTTCTATAAAATAGTTAACAAATTTAATTACGACGAATTTTGTCAAAGTTTGAACTTCAAATGCTTATAAAAAATTAGTGTGATTTTCCGGTATTTTTTTTTTAAATTCACGATTTTTATGACTTTCGCCAAAATTCTAGCTTACAATACTCATTAAAAATTGCATGCGTTTTTAAATATAATATTTATATTGGTTCAAACATCTAATTTAAATGTTACTAGTTATTATTGTTTTGGGTTTCGAGGAATCCATTTCTCACGCACACTAACGTTCATTTTCTTTACACTTAAAAAGATATTATACTTTTGCGTCATATTAAACACACGAGTAGACCAAAGCTACACAGAATTGCCTACACGCAATTCCTTAGAAATGGTCGTGCTGCAGTCCAAAAAAGGGGATCTAATACCGACCATTTTTAAGGAGTTGAGTATAGGTAATTTGAATAGTTCGTGAGTAGTAAACGATCACTTAGAGGAGTGACTTCCTTGCATCACCACATATTACGCACGCACTTGCACAACATGTCTAGAACGTAATGTACCGAAGACAAATAGAAATTGATTTAATGATAAAAAAAATCGTAAATACTATAGTATTATAGCATTCAAGTAGAATAATTATTGAGTTGGGAGACTGAAAAGTGACCGCTGATGCGCACTATCCTGGTGGTCTTGCAAAATAAAAAATTTTGAAATATTAAACATGGATATAATAACCTAATACAAATGTATTCTAATTTATAATGATGTTAGATACAAATTTAAGAACCTCCGTTTATCGAATAAAAATGTTCCTATCGTATTTGCCAGCGGCCACTTTTCAATCTTCCTACTATAGTGATTAAGATCACTTACATTTTTTAAAAATATTTATAACATTTTTTGCGATTAAAATGAGCAACGGTGATGTCAAATTGTGGTTCGGAAAATAAGAGTTTTGGTTGAGGCAGATTAAAATTATGCCGAATTCCACATTTACTAGATACATTTCTTGTTTGTATTTTTAATCTTATAGTGATCAATAATTATCTCTTATTATATTTTAGTTGTTTCAAAATAAAATATTAAAATTTTTGAAGCCATATATAATATATATACTTTTACGAAATAAATGTTTTAACATTATCATTGATTATTTTAAATTTAAAAAAATTCAAAATGATTAAAGTGTTAAGTTAATTTGTTTTGAATTATTTATAAAATTGTATTTGATCTTGAATCTAAGACTGCAGTTTGTGTCATTGGCAATGGTTTAAAAATATGATCTTTCAAAATTTGCCGGCACCTAACCTTCTCTTCTTTTATCAAACACAAATAAATTATGTTTATGTAAAACATTTAAAATTTATTACACATACGTGCACCTATGTCTTAACCAATTAATTAACAATAACATTGTGATTAATAATTGCTTTAATTTTAAAGAAAGCAATAGAAATGCATATACCAATCTGCTCATATGTACCTATTTTATTTTTGGTGAATTCATATTAAGTTTTTATAACTCAAAATATTTACGTAGAACTACAAAATTAAACCAAGATGATAAAATGTTGCTTTATACAAATTGTTTTAAATGTTCTATAGTAATAGTACTCTTCATACTCTTCAAGTTATATTCATACTTATATGCATAAAATATCCGTTTAAACTAAAATAAACTTTTGCATACAAAATAAACTACTTTTGTTTTATTTTTATATGAAACATAAAAAATATGTTCACATTGTGCTACTCTATTAAAATGGCATATATTCGAAATATATTGGTATACCTATACGCCAAAACAAAAAAAGCTCAGTTGAAACTATTTATATGGTATTATAGCGCCTTCTGTTATTAGTGTAGGTATTACGCATACCTAAATGAACACATTGTAGTAGTATATATTTTATTAAGGCGTCACGCATAAGTTTGATACTGTAGATATCAGAGCTGGGCGTAGTAATTTATTTACCTGCTGACATTATCTTTTTCGTGACATTTGCGGTTAATAAATTTCAAAATTACTTAATATTATAATACAGGCACCAACAGGCTACCTGAATATAGAATATGAAATGATCCTCAAAAGAACTCCTAATTGGTGGAATCTTCTATGATACTTAAACTTAATATATGTTTACATATTTAAATAAAATATACACAGTGTATTTGTATATAATGATTAAAGGTAAGGCCAGGTGCGTATACCGAAACAGAAAAACTCGTTCCAACGTAATACCGAAATTAACCGTGTACGTGCATAACCTATCGGTCATAATGACTACTGGTGACTGGCTGTCCACTGTTTTATACGTCATAAATTCAACTATTCGAGAGTAGTCGTCGAAATAGTTACTCACAGGTTTTGGCAATAATGAGATAATATCTCAATATCTGGTACAAACATATTATAATATGTGGATCTAAATACACAAAAGTATAAAAAGTAAAGGATGACTTTCAATATATGCATATGTATTCTCATTCAACATACAGCCATACATGAAAACGTTAGGTGTCAAACCGCTAAAAATGTATAGATTAACCATTTTTAAACCTAATTTAAACTATAACCTCTATATTTATTCAGTCTTAGGATCAATGATTAAAGTGGCACACACCTTGGGCACCCTTTGGTGTTCCAAAGAACCTTACGACATTTATTGTTTGAAAATAATGGGGCCCTACAAATTGAGCCTCCAAATTATTGACATTTTATTTGTTGTTCCTAAATTAAAATAATTTATATTTACGATTTGCGTGTTAATACTGTAAATGCTAGAGCTATCGTTTGTAATAAGAGAAGAATCATATCTTACGATCTCTTATAAGACAATAAAAAATTATATTTTTTTAATAACGAATTATTCATTTTTTTAAGCATAATGAGTCCGTCATCATAGATTTGTAATTATTCAAATATATCATACTATTTGTATAACCCGACTTCACAAGTCAAATAAATTAACAATTATAAAAAACTATGTTATATTGGTGTATCTCAGTTTTAGTATAGGTACTTCAGTTCAGGTGTAATAGGTATTGGTATATTTTCGAGCCTGGTTAAAATGACTCCTAATTTTTCAAATATATCTTAAAATAATAAATTCTAAAACTTTCGTAAAAATTAGTTGGTTAGTTTTTGTGTCAATGGGCAACAAAGATATAGAATGATCATTAAATTAATATTTGTTTTGACTTTTTAACATGTAAAAAAATATTTTATTCGAGCCCGTAAAGTGGCATAAACTCGACAATTTTATGTATGGTTTTAATTGATCTGCCCGAGTACCTAATGGCAACTATTTATTCCTACAATTACTATTATAACCTGTAACCAACGGAAATCATATAAGTATATAAGAAAAAAATATAAGATTTCTATCGTGAATCTCAAAATCTTTGTGTCAGTACCTCTTTAAAATGCACCACTTTACTGTGGAACTAAGGTGTCATGAAAATGTCAAGTTTATACTTTAAAATTATAATACTTGAGAACTTAACTATACTTTAGACTTTCCATTATTATTATTAGTGATGTAGTCGTTAATTTTTTTAGGGAGTATACGCTTAAATGTGTTTGATATGTAAACGTGGGTGGCTTGACCCCCACCCCCTATATATCCTTCATTATTATTATATTTATATTTATAGTTGTATTTACATATTACATACGTCATTATATTACGATACCCTGCCGCAATTAAACCTCTAAAGTTTACAATCATTCTCCTAGATATTTATTAATATACAGATAGGATTTTCAAGTTTCAATAATATATACTGTATATATTATTAATTATTATTAAATAATAAAAGCAAGAAACAGGATTAGGTATAGGAAAATATTAAGTTATAAAATAAAATCTATCACACTCTCTTTGAAGTCATTATTGAAGACTATTTAAAGACATTTAAATTTGGTATTTATTTAAGCACCTAACATGCTTAGCTTATTAAATAATAAATAACAATTTAAAAACATATTTACAAATAAATAACTATACAATTTTCCATAGACTGGCCTATTCTTCATTTAATTTTATCTGAGCAACTTTTCGAGATCTGTTATCATTTGTAGATCTATGTTTGATCAGCCAACTTTTTACATAATTTGTTGGATTCCATATTGCAACTGGTGGTCCATTAATGTTTATAAACATTAAATTAGAAATGTTTGTAACGGATAATTTTGACCTGAGATCTGAACATATCAAATTCATTTGGCTAAATCCCCTTCGCATTCCGCCGTGGAAACCGGCAATGTTCTAATTAAAATGTCCAATTCTTTTAAATCGTCATTGATAATTTTATTGTCAATATATTTTCGAAAGCATTGAATAGCATTATCTGTATTAAATAGAAATCTTTTTGTCAATCTCTTTATTTCATCTTCACCAAATCTTATATTTTCAATTGCAGAAGGCCTTGTACGTTCATTTAAAATTTTCATATCATTTAAAATAAAAGATTCCTCTTCATTTGTTTCAAGTAAACGTGATCGAAGGTTGTTATATAGATACTTGTCAAAAATTGATTATGGTTTAAAGGGCTTACTTTTTTATTACTTGATAGAACTATGTTTTTGAACATCATAGTATTTTGTGCACTTAAAGCTTCTAACATGAAATCTCCATGTTATGTTTTAAAAGAATTAACCACTCTGATTGTTCTTTTGATTGATTCATCTGCACGCAACAATGTAATTGATTAACTTTGTAATTCAAGAGATAAATATGACAGTTATTTGAGTAGGTACGTCACACATTAGTCCTAAGTCTAAGACAAATTCTGGACTTCCCAATCGCTTACATAATCCAAGATATTTAGATCTAGATTTTTGATCTCTTAGGTTATCTTTTGAAGAGTTATGTAAGTGGTTGTATAACGCCAAAAAAGTTTTCCATACAATTTCTACTGCTCTGGAGCTACTGGCCACCCATCTGACATCAATAACTCGTCCTACCTTTAAAAATAAAATGTTTAATTCTATATATGAGGTTCTTAGTTCATTTTGATTCTTAGGTGATCTATTATACAATACATATAAACTATCAATAAAATGTTTAAAATGGTTAATTGAGGAAACGTCTTTCATACAATCATTTACAGCCAGTTCTAATCTGTGGTTCATACAGTTCCATGAAAATATTAATCGATATTTTTCTTTAAATTTTTCTTTAATAGATACTATTATATTAATGTCTAATTACAGTGTAGTTCATTAATATATACTAAAATACATTTAGTATAACTGTTTAAGCACCTGTTTTCATTATGGAAACCGTCAAATCGATAAAGTTTGTACATTTTATTAAAAAAAATTATTTATTAAATTGATTTATAGAATAAATGCATTTCCATACGCGTATCATGTGTTATTTTATAAGTATACGCACTTACAGAAAAACAGAAAAGTGGGTATACGCCGTATACCCGAGTATACGCCCCACTACACCGCTGATTATTATACATTGTGTACAATTATTTTAAAATAAAATAAATGAATACCAATACATTTTACAATTACAAAGTAATTTTACTTGTCTTCGTAGTAAAAACACAAATAAAGAAGGGGATAAAAAAAATGATTAAGGCACCAACTGAAATTGAAAAATGTGCTCACCTATTACCTAGAGTCATAATATGTTTTCCTTATACCATTTTTGGCATTCCATGTTTATTTAAATAATTCTTATTATTACAAAATTGTAATTTTAGTACATTTGACACGGTCCGTTGACCGTTTTGCATAGCATTTTTTTATTATCTACGCAATACTGAACGCCACCAAAACGTGACGTATGACGATTGACGACAAGACCAACACGGCCGGGTTCTGCGGAGCGGGGACGACGCCGTTGCTCGTCCCGTCTCTCACCGCCGACCGACCACGTCACCTTAAACGGCTCAAACACAAGGACGCCCATTCCGTTACCTCTCAATGGCCGCGGCCTCTAGTTTATTTAGACGTTTTTATTGAGGACGTCAGTGTAAAAATTACATAAATGATGAAGGATTATATTATTTAGAGTTTGATTAATTAGGTTTAAATTGTATTATTATTTTTTCTGCCTATTCGAATGAAAAATAAATGTTGTTAATTTAAATAGATATTAAACTGTTTCTAGAAAATATTTAGACAAATTGATATGTCATGGCCTCAAATAATAGGCGTGCGCACGGGGACAGCAGAGGCAGCATATGCTGTCCCTGGACTTTATTTGGGGCTACCGGGGTCGGAAAATATTAAATAATGGGACTTGGTAAAATTATATTTCCACAAATGATTTTTTTTTTTTTGGTCAAGTATAGATATGAATATTTTATGATTATAGAATTTATCAGTATAAAACTAATAAACCTGTCTATTATAAAAACTGTACAACGGTTTATCCAAATAAACAAATAATCAATACAACTTTAATTTTGATACCCAATAGCAAAAATAGTAAAACTATGGGCTGGGTTTAATGGTGAATTTGAAGAATGGGCCGAATTAATCTCTTGCTGTACCCTGAAACCGGAGTCTGCGCACGCCTATGCCTCAAATATATTATTAACTATGATTTTTATAATAGGTGATTTTATTCTAAGATTACTCTATAACATAAAAAAATATATTGCGTGAATGCTTTTTGTCAATGGGCACAATGGACAGGAGAGAGATTGAGAAAGAAAGAACTAACAACCTGACAACCTCTTAAACCGTAAAATATTATGACCGCTCACCGCTGTGTTATTTTTCAATGCATAATAAAATACTCTCGTTTGTCATATGGCACTACAGTCGTTTTTTATTCCTTGAGTGTGTTCACTATTAAATAAATAATAATTTTTTTTCCGCCTGCAACTCACCCAGTTGTCGCAACACACTGAGATGAGGATCCATGTGTTCATTAATATTTATATCTCTAAATGAGTACATTAATAATTTTAATAATTAACACGACAACAGTAAATTTCTCATTTCTGCAACAAAATTTTTTGATCAAAACTAACATCCAAATCTCTAGAATTTAAATTGTGTAATGATTTAATAACAAAATATTTAATCTTGGGTAATAACAGTGACGGAAACTAGGGGAAGGGACAATGGGGCGGTCACCCTCCCCCTGGCCCTGCTTTTAACATTATTTTTATATCATAAAAATAATATAAAAAACTGATATTTTAATTTTTTTGATACTACTAATAATTACACATAAAGCATTAGTTATGACTTATGTTGGGCCTGCGTAAGACTATTTCCTCCCCCCCCCCCACCATTGTCCATTATGATTCTTCCTGACCTGTTTAATGTTTATAATAATATAGAAATTGCTGATGTTGTTATCAACTTCGCTACCGTTGTGGTTTTTGTCTACTTACCACCTTGAAATATGTTGTGCCGATTAAACGAATTATAATATTTTATTTTTATATGGGTAGGTATTTTTTATTAGTTTTCTTTGTAATTATACTAAATACCTCCCTTTTGGGTGACCTCTGTATCCACTACTGAGTAATAAACTATATTTTAAAATAAAAAAACATTATTAAATTAAAACATTAATCAAATTTTCTTTTTAACCTTATATAACACATTTTAGTTTGTGGAATTATTCCGAATTAAAAATATTATTTTTTCATTGTGATATCAGTTATTCGTCGTTATTGACCACAAGGGTAGAATAAGATTGCGTGCTTAACCATTTGGTTTACGATTGCGCTTGTTAAATTTCTTTTTACGATTGTGCAATGTTGCCAAATTTAATAACACAATAAAATTAATTCTAACATAATTAAGGTCATTCTTATTAATTTTATCTTTTATCGTTGTTTTGAATTTCTCACTTATACATATAAACGCTCACACTAATATAGTTAAGTTACGTACCTACTAATAAATTCAGTAATGATATCAGTTATCATATAATATTATAAGCATTTAAATATTTAATAGATAAAAACGAAAACAAGATATGTACAATAAGGTATTATATTTATATAAATATATATATATATTATTATTAATGTCGAATAAACCAAATAATTTTCAATGTGAATAATTACCATTTTTATGTTCAATCTTATTTTTCTTATGAAAGGAGATTTTCTTTTGGTACCATATGAAATATTTCCAAGTACCACTAGTGGTATGCGTACTACAGGTTGAGAAACTCTGGAATAGATTAATAAACGTTGCCCAAGTGGGCCCTGGCTTTGGGCATCATTATTATATACGCTGTAGACTGTAGTATACGAGTCAGTTATCTAGTTATTATACAATTTGTTTATGGTTAGCGGCCAGAGTACCATACGTCACCGCGCTCTATCAGTGGCGCGCGTTTAATCACTGGCCTCCTTGCGACCGACCAGTAGAGAGCAGTACGCTTACCATCTCAGCCCTAAACGAACGTAAACTGCGTAAACCAATGTCTTTGAATTGTTAATACTCAATTAAAGTTCATTATGATAATACTTTATTTTGCCGACGGTAAAATACATGCAAAAATAATAAATAACTATAGACGTAACATGTTTAGATTAATTTTACGCTATTTATGCTTCAAAATGTTGGTACTTTATTATATAGGATATTTAATGTTTTTGTTAAAATTACAAAAATACATAATTTTTCCATCAAGTTATATTTCTATAGTAAATTGGTACAAAAGAAAAAAAATGCAATTTTGCCGTCATTTAAAATACGCACTAATACGGACCATACTGGTTAAAATATTTGACTATTAGTAGGCAATATTAAAATTCAAAGCTTTAAAACTTTAGTTATAATTACTGAAAGTTTAGTTGAGCTGAGTGGATCATGTTAATTTATTTACCGGGGTGTTTATGATAGAAAAGATTAAAAGGTTAAGATCCTAAAAAAATCGTCAACAATAATAATATTATACTGGATGATTTTGTGATTATTTTGTGATTCAGATCGAGGGACATAATTATATGATACCGGTCCACTGTGGCAGTGAATTATTGCACAGTAAATCAGTGCCCCGATCCGCCCCTGGATCACCGCACGTTAGTCTCTACTGTAGTTTGAAGAAAAAACCCCTTTGAACAGAAAATCAAAATTAAAAATTAAAAAATCCTCACAAGCCCCTTCTGATGTATTATTATGTATATGTTACAGTTAAAGTGTAGAATTTCACTATTTTATGAAATAACTAGGTAGTTCATGAATTACCAACGAATGTTAGTTAAAGTATGAAATAATACATGAAAATTGTACTTTAACTAGTTATTTCATAGAATATCAAGCTATTCTATAAAATTTCAGTTTGATATCCGTTAAAGTATAAAATACATTAAAATTTGAAATATATATTAAAATATTTTATTTTACTGAATTAATTATGGTTATATTGTTTATTTATTTGTTCATGTAAGGCTATTATGGCATTTAAAATTGCACAATACCTTTTTTATCTACAAACACATCGCTTTGTGCCACATTTTTTGGTACAAGTGCACTTAAAAAGACCCTGACCAGTTCCCAGTGACAGCGCAGTTGCCCCAAATCTTAATGTAATACTTTTATTTGGAACAGCTTCTACAGCTAACAAATTTTCTGAACATAATATGAACTGGGATCGAGAGTATAGTTGTAATAACACTACTGTAATTATAATGTGTAGGTAGGTATTAAATAAATTCAAAATTAATAGGACGTTAATCTTATCTGATTTAATGTGTTATATTAAATTACTGAAAATATTAGAACTATATTTATTTATCGTGATATTTTGTTATTTACAATTTGACACATTAACGAAGTGATGTCAGGAAATGTATAAAATAACTAGTTAAAGTATAAATTATATACATTACTTACAAGCTTTAGTTATTTTATAAATTACCTAGTTATTTAATAAGCTAACTGATTCAACACTTTAACTGTATCATATACACTGACTAGTTTCAGAATCTAGACTACAATATTATAATTAACGTTATACGCATTATACGTTGTATCGTTCGCTAGAGCTCGCTGACATATAGTGATTCTTGAATATTATTACCGGAGACTAATCCTCCCCTTCGGTAGACTTTATGGTGAGTATAGTAGAGTCCGATCGGTTTCACCCCAACGGTTTTTACGTTACCAGTGAAGCACCGCCTTTTTTTCATTGGCAGACCACTTTAGTAGAAATATAACTATATTACACATAGTAGGTTTACAATATACATGTACATACTGAACTTGTTTTTTATCTTTTATAAACTATTGAAAGGATTGCCAATCGAGGTTCAGGTAATAATTTTTATTTTATTACAAAAATTTGAAATGGGTCACATGTGGGCCGCGGTTTGGACACAACTAGTCTTAACATCCGTATTTAAATCGACCGAGTCATACTACCTGGTATTACCGGGTACCATGGTTCAGTCTATTTGAAAAAGCTAATTTAAAAACCTCGGAGATAAAACAGGTTGCACTCAACGGCAAAAATACCGCAGTGTGGCCGGACCCTTATACACGATACCGGAGCTCTGCGGCCGCGCTATGCTATGAATGTTTCTGTAAAATTCAAAAGGCAAACGATCATGGTTGTAGAAGAACTCTGATTAGCTACGAAATAAATGTTAAGATGATCTCAAACGATGATCCGGGGACCTAGAGTCAATATCGATATTAATTAATACACACAGCTATTTTTTATATTTTATTTTAAAATAAGATACCCATTGAATATAGGATATATCATACAGATGATAATATAGTTTTAACTATTTTAACAAGATATAAATTATAGTTACAGCTGCTATAAAATATTATACATATTAAGTTGGTTATTAACGGTTAATAAATAATATTATATAAGTATTTTATCATGTTGTATTTTTATATATAATATGTGTACAAAAAAATGTATCTCCAACGGCCATGATTCCAAAGGTTATCCTTAACAAAAATAAAAAATAAATAAAAAATAATGTAGTGATACTCATATAAGGGTACTTCCTAACGTTTATAATTCAATTATAATAACGATGACGTTTTATGATGTAGCGCAACCTTTTTGTGATCCACGACCCCCAAAATTATTTATTTTGGTAATACAACCCCCCCATCTTCCTACCAACATTATATAAGTGTACAATATATATTTACTTCGTGGTCTTAATGTATACAAACATATTATTCATATAAATTAAATCGTTAATTTTAATATTTCTTTAATTTAATTAATCCAAAACATGAAAAAAAATTAGAGTTAAATAAAATCTAAAGTTAAAAAGTTACTGAAATTATTATAATGATAATCAAAATTTTAATATTTTTTTAAATTATAAAATAACTAATAAATTATTTTAATGAGAAACCTGAGTTTGCATTGTAGAAGTGATTGATTCTATGTTTGGTTTGATTTTTCATTTGGTGTCAAATTATTGTCAACCCCCTACTAAAATATTTCGCGACCACCAGGTTGCGCACCACTGATGTAACGTGTAGCTAACTCAGGACTTCTCGACGACGGGCGACGTCCTCGTTTTCATTGACGTTGAGGTACCTTTTTGTGCGTGTGAAGATTGAACCCATTGAACTGAGTAGGGAATTATGGAAATTGTTTAGTAACACACAGATATTGAAATAGGTATTATGTTTTGTACGAGTAGTATATTATAATATGATTAGTAGAGGCCTTATTATAATATGTATTAAAAGTCGATCAGAATAAATTAATTTATACCTATTTATACATGTATACATTTTTCATTGAATTATTCAGATTGAAGACTTGATTTAGAATGTTTAGTCTATAAAGACTAAAGACCACTCAAACCGGAGTCACCTTATGTATCTTAAAATATGCATTTATAATATAAGATAACGAACAAAAATATATAGAAAATAGTGATTAAATGAACACATTTTTTTCATTATTGTGCATTTAAATATTTAATGAATGACATAATTTAAAATTACTTGAATCTGTTGCAATTCTTTATAAAATAACTCAAGTAACAGAGTATTTATACTAAAATAAGAGTTTCTAACAGATCAGCATTATAAGTTGATTTTCAACAAAAATTGTTGTATCCAATACAATAATTATCAAACTATCCTATCTATATATGTACAAAGAATCCTTGCAGGTGTTGGCTGTTAGACGGAATTGATAAATTAAGGTCGGCGATAATTTGTGTACATTTTGAAAATGGTAAATTGAGTCTTGGGTATAAAAAGTTAATAAGTGAGTTGGGTCCCGGCTGTAAACTCACTTACCTACCTAGCTTTTAAATACTAAGTTAAGGCTGGGAGCTTATATATTATAACGGTACACTGATTAGCTCTAAGCGCCCGCACAAACATATAGTGATAGTGTGGGTGCATAGATATTCTTACAGTGGATTTTTCTCCAAAAATGATATACCGTTAAGTCGAACTAAACTTTGATTAAGCCTAATTGTTCCCAAGTATCAATTATAAACTTAATGTGGTTTTCTTGCTCTTTTCGTAATTTATTTTTTCATTACGTTTAACACTATTTATTTTTAAATATGTTTCAGTTTGAATAGCTAATAATATGTTTATTACTTGGAAAGTAGATGGATGCGAGGTATAAAACTGCGAATTATAGTGCATATGAAAGGATTCTGGACCATTAGTTGTTCTGGCTTCTTCTGATGGTGTATCTGCTCATAAAGTTGGTGGATATTGTGCATCGGGTTCTACATAGTTTTTAAGTAAATAATCACCAAATCCAAAATTAGACGTAGGAGCATTTTCAATTAAATGTAAAAAAGCATTTTCTACTAAATTGGCTAATAGAAATCCTAATGCAAAAAATTTTTTTAGCGAAACACCCAATACAGAACTTGATTTATAGTTTATACTCATTTAATAGCTGACTATCTTTTTGCATATGTCTAAACCAACTTTGATTTAAATGAAACCTACATGCCATAGTTCTGCAGTTCGGGAAAATTTCTTACAGCGCTATGTGCACTTTTTTCAAAATCGAAATGAAAAGTTGATTGAGCCAATGATAGTTGTATATTTATACCAGTCAATTTCAAACACAATTTTACAATTGAAAGTCACATATCAATTTATGTTTGAATTGATTTTGAAGTCAAAAAACAAAACACTATAGGTATATAAAAATCATTTTGCAGTATATGAATAGTATAAAGTCTTTCATAATATTTGGGGGCATGTGAAAACGTCCCATCGGTGAATATATGAGAACATTGACTTAATATTTCAAGATTAGTAGCACAAGTAAACATTACCGGACTTGAAATTGTTTCCATATGGCAAAATAACTCACCAGTATTATTTATTATATTTTCGAGTCTATCAAATATTTGAACTTTTGATTATTCAGAACTTTTTGGAATTTTAGGCATACTCTCACGACGGAAATCGTACATACTTTTTCTCCATAACCTTAAATCAGAATGCACAAGTTTCATTTTCTGCATTTTGAAGTTCAGCTCGAATTATTTTATTCGGCCTTGTTAATAAATCATTTTCACATTTCCTTTTGATACGGGAATTGATAATTTGCCTACTAACGATATTTACAGCAATATTACATTATGATTATAATGATCATTAAGCATACTAATAACAATTGTAACATCATTATTAACAAGCAGACTAGCAGAACAGTTTTTATTAGAACAACGGTATCGAATACTACCACATTTTTCAGTACATTGAATTCCCTGTATTTATATCCACCGACTAAGATGCACGGCTTGCCTTTTTCTGTTGGGAATTTTTTTTGAATTCTTAGATCCATTTTAATAATTGACACACTATTTGACACTATAAACGTTACACTACATACGTTCACTCTATACGCGATACAAATTGCGAATGAAACATAAATACTAACATCCAACACCGATATGATGATATCGCTTATTAAGAAAATGTTATATTTATTATCTTAATTTATTGCTTTACACCATAGACCTTTTACTCAAAAAGGTAAAGGGTATGCTTTACATCAAGTCGACGATCAGATAAAATTATAAAAACAAATATAAATACCAATGCTCACTCGTTCAATTTTGTATATATATATAATATCAAGAAACAAATAATATTGAGTACATTGACTTTAATATAATTTATAAAACTATATATTTTCATCTTGAAAGAGTGCATTTTATGAATTTATAGTTTGAGTGCATGTAATATGTACATGCAAATTATAGAAAGTATGTATTGTATGTATATCTACATTATTTTATGTTGTATATAAATTATTATTTATAGTATAAACACATATCATTTGGTGTGCAATGGTGTTGTGATTTTAACAGGTAAAAAGAGATCGGGGCGCAATCGTGTTGCAAACTTTTTGCGCAATCGTGGTGTGATTAGTCAGGTCAAAAAAGGAAAATTTGCGCAATCGTGTTGTAGCCACAACTAATAACAAAATTATAATATTCGACTTACAATAAAGATCATTACTTTATTAGATATTAAAAGAATGGTATGAACGGACTAACCTTTCTTCTATAGACCCAGTTTACTTATTCCCCTGTCTGAGTGGTTGAACAAAATATGTGTTAAATTATTCAGATTTCAGGGTGTGAGTTGTGACGCCTTTGTGCGTCATGAAGGTTCTCTGAATAAAATCCAAATACCCAATTCAATATCTGTCTCTGAGAAGAATGAAAATTTTTCTATCAAAATATTTTCCGATACACCTATTACTTTTAAATAATACAAATAACTTTTAACTGAGATAAAACCAACTATGATAGAAACATGTCTTTAATGAGTGATGATTAATATTAAGTTATCAAAATGCAATATTATGATGTAATTAATAATATTATCGCCATCGTAATATAATTTACAGTCATGTCCGACTGTGTAGGTACTATAACAGCTATTAAGCCACAATCAAATAATATCTACATGATTACATAAAAAATAATTGTTCGTGGTTCGTAGCAGTGACAGCTCACCGAGAAGCATTGTATTCGATGTCCCAAACTTCAAATCCGAGGTATCGAGCAGACTCGTGTCTCCTACTGTTTAGCGAACCGTCTGGAGTGTGCATTCTATATAGGTATCACATAATTAGATTTATTTTAGGAGCCATAATAATTATAAGATATATTACATATTATTACAGGTGATACTCTTTACGAAGCGTATGTATAAATAAGCGGTTAAAAAATAGTTGTTTGAGTTAATGTTATATATGAAGTGCTTCCAATAATGCACCTAAGTACGAGTCTTTACTCTTCAAAGACTTGAAAAACTTGGTACTATTTAGAGATAATATTATAATTTATAGATATCTTTATAGATTAAGTTATGGTATCGCATTATTTACCTACCCCCTGACTGCAGGTACTACGCGTATGATTCATTTTCGATTTATGTAATTTTAAAAATTATGTGTCGTATATTTTTTTAATACATATATTACTATATTGTATTAACTTAAATCGACATTAAATCAATTTATCAATTGTCATTGACCTATTAAACAATTTATTTAATTTATTGATTCACATAATATTGTTTTTAAAATTTATAAAAAAATCGATGTTTGTGGTTTAAACTAGAAATTGATAATATTAGGTATTCGGAAGCAGATCATTGGATGCCAATTTGAAATCGGGAGGCAATTCGAATGACAGTTAAAAAAAATTCAAGAGACGTAAATCTAGCGTACCCATAAAATTGCATTTTCTGATAAACCACATTTATAGTGCATACGTGCAATGTTGTACGGATCAATGGCTTGCACTGTGAACATATTACGCAAAACACCTAAACTCTATATTTTATTCCCAGAACACAGAAGTAAGAACTTAGTTTCAGGGAAGATAATCTAAGCTTCAATATTGGGTAGTTACCTATTTCATTATTTTATACTCGTGGGTTTTGGTTGTATTGATATATTTGTTTTATTCCTTTTATACTTTTAAATTTATTTTTTATAATTTCATACATTTATTTTTTCTATAAATTAAACTTAAAATTAAAATGTTTACTTTTGTCTATTTATTTGACATTTCAAATTTTTAATTACTCTGGCACTAATTATTACACCCACATCTCTAATAATAATAATTATATTTAAAATAATTTTTTCACGTATTTAAGAACCCTATTTTGGTCATTTTTGGAGTTTTTAGTGCATTTTTTAATTTTTTTATGGCTTTTTTGTGTGTTATTTAGTTTATTATAATCCTATCTCTAGTTATGAATGTGAAAACAATAACTAAATTATAATTTTTTCGGTATTAGAAATTAAACAAATATTATATTGGGAAGAAATTGTTTGTAATGATTTTTCATAAAATCTATAATATATTACTAAAGTACTTATTTGTTTCTTTAAAATGAAAATAGATATTTATGATTATTTCATGTAGTATATATTATTATTATTATTATTTTCAACAAGAAATAAAAATATGAAAAAAATTTTATGTATACTGTATAGAGCTATAGTGTATACAAGAGCTTAAAAAACAACCGGGAAAGTCAATTTGGGGTATGTTTCGAATGTATACTTAATACGTATCTATATTATGGTGTGTAAATCACTTAAGTTAGTCTGGTTAAGTTATTACTTATAAACAAAATTATTTTCTCGTCTTTAAGTAAAAATGAATTTATATTATATTACTATTATATATTTATATTATATTTGTATACAAGTATACAACATTGTGGCAGAATATGGTGTTAGGAACAATTAAGGTTGTTCAACACTGATCTTTTAAAAATATGCCACTCAAAAAGGAAGCGAGTGACCTGAGGTATCAGGTATTATTCTATGTAGTAAAATTATTCTTTTTTTTAGTAATATTGTAGCACTTGTAAAATGCTTTTATAACTTCTAAACAATTAGTAGGGAAAGAAATCTATAAACGGTATCATCTTCAAGGGGCAAAGAGAGGAGTCACCCCTCTCCAGCATACCTTGTAGATTTTTAAAAATGTTGTTGGTTTTATATAGTTAATTTGTCTATAACTAAACTGTTTCTGATTATATTAATATTAATAAAATTATACATGGACTATTATGCATATACAAGTACCTACATACTAATCTCTAATGTTATTTTGTTATCTTAAAACTTAATATGTAGTCAAATGTGTCTGTACTGAAAATCATTAATATTTCTTAATTTTTATAATACTTATAACTTCCTTCAAAATTAAAATATCAAAAAAGCATACTAGCTGTTGCCTTAAATGATTAGCTTATTTATTCAAATTGTATAATAGAGTTAAATTTGGTTTAATATAAAAATAATTGCGTGAAATTGAGTGTAATTATCTTAGACATACAATTTGGTATGCTACGTTATTATACATAGTAATACTGAGGCAATACATCTATACATACGGGCATAGTGTAGTCTTAAAAAATACTTATACAAAAAAATATATTTTATAATAAACAATATTGAAAACTGTATGATATATACCTCTTTAATAGTCATTTTATAATAAATTTTATCGAAATTTGAGACTTTGTTACAATAGTGTAACAGTCGGTCTCCCTATATACCTATGTGTATTGCAATATTCATATGTTTTATTTACACTTAGTTTTCGAACACATAACTCGACACCATTTTAAAGTGCCCTAGATTTAGATTCTTCTTATAGAGCAACGTCTGTTTGGTATTACGATGATACATTTTTTAGAGATGGGCGAAAGAACTTTAAATTTCCCGACATAAAATTTTGTTTTTTTTCTCAAACTTTTTTCAGACATTTTGAATCTTTGAACTTTAAATTTAATTTATTTTATTAATATATATATATACCTAATAATAACTCTTAAAATGTTATAATATTAATTATTATTAACGTCTTTGGTAGGTACAAAATTGAATGTATAATCCAAGTAGGTATCGATATTAAATTTAATTTTTTTCGAACTGTTCGAGTTTGAAGTTTTAATTTTTAAGTGTTTATTTCCAACAAGCTTCAAATTGTTTAAAATTCTAGAAGTTCGAGTTGTTAAATAAGATCAATTATTCAAGAACCCATTTTTAGTTTTATTTTTAAATTGTTGCTTCTAAAGATACTTTATCTCGGTACTATTTCTCTAGTAAAAAAATTGCTTTAATCTTCAATATTGGCTGTGGTTTCTGAAAGAAATTTGGATCTAGTGATTCGAAAGTAAAAAATGTACATTGGTTATTAAAATTATTTTAATAAACAAAAAATAAATTCCAGAAATATACAAATATTTACAAAATGTTGGTTTTTGATAAAATTATTATTCGTTGATTTTATCATGTAATAAATTAAAACCCGTAGAAATTTGGGTATTTAACTAAGTTTTAAGCTATTTGAATCACGAACTTATTAACATAGTTTTGCGGTACACTGCATATTTTTACTACATAGTGATAATATAATAATTATTATTACCTATAGAATAATATGTTTTTTGGCAAAAATTAGTTGAATCTGCCATATGTCCATATTAATTACGAAATAAAAAAATAAACTACCTACTTTTAGTTGTATAGATATATTTAAAAATATCTTTGGAAATTTAGAAATAGTGCTCGCCACACCGTCTATCCGTCTCCGATCAGAATCGTTTTTTGTATACTATTCTACAATGATTTATCAATTAATTGAAACCAGTTAACTGCCCAATGACGAGGTTCCTTTATGATACGGCCCATCGAATTAATCAACTTGTATGCATTACCATAGGTACCTGCTACCTACAGAGTACAAAGTACAGAGTTCAAGCTAAATTGTACCTACAAAATATAAAGTATTATTAATATTTATAGTATAGTGATGTATATTATTGTGTTCCGTACTCTCGTGATTAAAATATGTTAGATACTTTGGAGTCTGATTTTTATGGTTTTTGTTTTACTAAAATACTTCATTAAAATACAGCCCTTTTATTCTGGTCTCGTGAACGTTTTCAAAGCACTTAGATCTTAGGTCTGACACACGGTATACACTATATAAGAAATTCTTGTTTAGACCAACTACACCTGAAAAGTATACAATATAAACTAATGGAATCCAATTAGTATATATTAAATATTTAAGGTTTTTTTTTATGATGGGTACCTACACCGTATACGCGTATTTTATCTGTTATGTTATCTGAAACCCAACCCGAATATAACATCTAAATAAAGTAAAAAAAAATAATCATAACTCATCTATATCACGTAGATAATTAGGATCTTTTACGTGTATTTGTATATAATGAAATATAAAACAAATCACAAGAGACGCCAGCTGCACCCAAGTTGAGTCATCAATATTGTAATAAAAATAGCGATGCCTGACAAAATACCTCGACATAGGGTTGTGCGGAAGTGTTATAGAAATATTTGAATGCTTCATTGCTGTATTCGAAAAACTACTTCAAAAGGTAATCGATTTTCTCATAATAACGAGAAATCGTCTTAAAAATATTTAAAAGGACGTATTGTGTTATCTCAGTGTTGCAAACGATGGTAGGAAAAAAAGTCTCGAGGAAAAAAAGTCCCGGAAAAAAAGTCTCCGGAAAAAAAGTCTCGGTGGAAAAAAAGTCTCAGGGAAAAAAGTTATATTTTTATAAAAAAAAATATGTCATTGAATCGTGTCGTATTTAAAAAATAACACATAATATCACATAAATATAATAATATAAATAATAAATATGGATTTTGAAATTGCTGTGATTAAAGCTGCAAAAAATATCTTAGGTGAACATATCCGTGGTTGTTTTTATCATCTCACACAAAGCACCCACCGAAAAATACAAGAACTGGGTCTTGAGAATCGGTATCGCAATGAAAACGAGTTCAATCTAATAAAATTCAATAAAATTGAACTCAAAGATTTTTGAAAGCTATAGGTCAAAATATTAAGCTACAGAGATAACAATTTATAATTTATATATCTATAGGATTTTTTATAATTATGTAATTATTTTTTTTCTAACTTTGTGTGATATATATATGTTAAAAATAAAATGTATTAACTTTTATTCTGTAAAATATGTTCCTGACAAGTCATCTAACATTGTGTGATATATATATTTCAAAATATTAAGCTACAATGATAATAATTTATATTATTTATATTATTATATTTATGTAATATTATGTGTTATTTTTTAAATACGACTACGATTCAATGACATTTTTTTTTTTATAAAAATATAACTTTTACTCCCTGAGACTTTTTTTCCACCGAGACTTTTTTTCTTTGAGACTTTTTTTCCGTTCCCCGTTGCAAACATACCACATAGAACTTTGTATCTGTGTTTCTCGTTGGTTTTTTTTCATTGCTTAAATAGAGTAAGTTACGAACATTTTAAAATGTTAATACTTTACACACTTGAAAATCTCTTTAAAATTATAGAAATATAAATAACCAACGACAATTCGATCACAAGTAACGTAATAAAAATATTTTCGTATAATTTGAATGTAATTTAAATACAAATATTTAATGTAACGAGTAGCGTAATTTTATTACTTTTCAAAAAATAATTTACCCGACACTCTTTTATTGTTAGATTTAGTAAGTAGTAATAGAGTGAAATACTGAATAATATCAAGATTAAAGCTAAGAATATTATATTATATTTATGCATGGGTCCTTACGTTGGGTTTTATGACATAAAAATTATAGTGCAACACAAATAGTATGCATTTTTAAATTGTAACATTTTACATACATACTAACGTACTCATCACTTGCGTCAAAATTGAAACATCTTAAGAAAACTAACATAAATGCAGATATAACTTATAAAATATGTATTTATATAATACACACATAAGTACCAATAAATTGTCACTATTTTAATAGACTTCTCTTAAAAACATTTTCATTTTAAAGACAAACCAATTTGGTTTACAAAAGTCTTAACAGGTGCCATCTTTGAGCTTTGATGTAATGGCTGAAATATTGACTACCAAGTTCTTAATTGTCGAACCTTCTTCTTTCCAATCTTTACAAAATATTTCGGTTTTTGTACGATGGGTCTTTGGGATTCCAAATCAGTTTCTTTTTTATATACACCCAGCAATTTCATTGTTTATTCATTTGACCAATCCATTCCAATTCCAATTGTAATAAGGTTCAAAATCTTGGCAATATATCGAATTCGTACTGCACAACACGTCAACACAGTACACATGCTTTTTCAACAAAGTACCTATAAATATATAATGCTAAATTGTTATTTATTTTTATACTTAGGTGTTTGTGAACATATATCAATTTAAAACCGTCATGTTAATTTCATAAACTAAGTATTAACAAATAATATTGTGAATTATGATTTTGGAAGTGACAATATTTCGTAAATGTTCCCAAAATATGTTAATGCTATGGGTATAAGTACACATACTGACATATACTACATTTTTCATAATAATATTACTATTATAAACTGTAAATGTTTACATTATACTCATTATAGTATTTATACTCTAGGACTAGGTAGAAAAATGCTTTTAATTATATTACATACATTTATATTTTTTTCTCCGCAATAATCTCAATTCGGAAGCATTTCATATTCATACTAATTATCTGGTATATTGGTTCTAGTAAATATAAGTATAAAACACTGTGTAAGTATAAGTCTTATAGTTCTCTTTGTATAAGTCAGAACACTTTTAAATTTATTTTAATAACTATCTCCTGCAGGCTTCGCTGTCAAAGGTTTGAAGCATGAACTTTCATTTAGATATTTAATATAGACAATATAGTAATATCTATGAAGACGCGTTTTCCTAACTCAAAATACGATTATTATGAGTATAGGTAACCTAGTAATGATTAATATCTAATGAAGTAATGACTAATGAGTAGATATAAAGTTGAGGTAACAGAAATAACAATGAAATCTGAAACATTGCTGCACCTAATAAATTACTAAATTTAAAAAAAAAAACGTAAATTCAAATAAGTTTTCAGATTTTCAAATACCTAAGTACCTATTTAATATTTAGCAGTATTGAATATTTTTTTTTTTTAGTTTTTGATGACCACATCAGAACTTCAATTATTATTATTGTTATCTTCTATTCCTCTAGAGTTTTGAACTGCGATAATAATAAATAATATTTTGTACCAATGAGTGTCACCGTACATCGACGATAAATTTTAGCGAGTCAGGGGCGGCAATGGTAGCGCGTCAGAGTAGTAGTTTTCGCAGCGAACGATGAGGTGATAATATGACGGTGATAGTATAGTTTACCTTTACAATAATATTATAATCATATTTGTATTATTATTATTATTATTATATGACGGCGGCGCTGACAAATTTCAAACGGAAAAGAAATACCAGCATTGACCCGCATTTCAATGAATTTTTTCTACAGCGCATACACAATATGACGTACATACACGTATATTTTTTTACAACAGCTGCTGCATTATTCTTTCGAAAATCACTTGCAGTGTTAACCGCGTGTATAGATGTATAAGTGTATGTACATATATAATGCACATATATATATATACATGCACATAGAGTAAGTATAAATTATATGTATATATATGTAATAGTATTACCTTTACGCGCGGTGGCAGGTGGTTAAAAACGCGCCGGGCCCGACTCTATTCACCTGCCAACAACAGCAGACTCGCACGAGCCGATTAGGTCTTCTCTTATTACACAATTTATTATAATTTTTTTTTCCTATTCTCTTTTCGCCCTCGATTATGTTAACTTATGACCCCTATTCTCGCAAAACCCACACACAACATATAAACCATCAGCTCATTTGCACCATTTTATACATACATATATGGTACCTACTACCACTTGTATAATTTTGGTCGTAATCCGTTTCGCACTCTCTCGTCGTGTTGTTCTCTTCTTTTAATTATTATTATTACTCTATGCCCACTCGCACCGTGTACATATATTATTATTATTATTACTATTATTACTATTACTATTATATCCGTGAATGTAAAACCGAAGAGCTCCTATTATAATATTTATAATACACATCGTAATGAGCTAGTCGTGTTTTTACGAGCCTCGCGTTTTAAACAAAAAAAGTTACAATTTTTCAGTTGCGTCAGCCCTTTTTTTTCCACGCGACACGGGTCGTTTCCGTATCTGTTTATATTGTGTTGAAGCATTTTAAATCAGGTGCATATCTGAATAATTGCCTCAAGTTATCTGGTTTCTAAAAAAAAAAAACACCTGTATCTTAATGTTTTACACATTGATTATTTTCAATTATACTTTCACATTTGTTTTTTCAGGTAAAATGAAATCACAAAAGCTTTAAAAAAAAATATTATATTGCGTCTGTTTTATTATGTAAATGTTGTGTGGGATTGGTGCATTTGACTTTACTAACTAATTGTATTTCGAGTATTCATATTATACACAAACCTAACCTGTATCAAATTGTTACATACATAATTCTAATAATAGGTAACAATTAATAATTTTTGCTACGAGTGTTCGCCGTTCGGTTATTGATAAACTCGAGACAGGAACTCACAGAAAAACTACACCTAATCAACTACCTAGTTTTTATAGTAGAATGTATACATACTGCTTTTTTCCCGTTTAAACCGACAGCAGAGGAGGATCTGTTTGAACACTACTACATACTGCTTACAGCTTGCGGGTCGTATCACACGAACGCATTAAAAAAAAGGCGGGAAATTACTATCACATAATATGCAGCTGTAAATTATTTGCTATCGAAAAAACATATTAAATTTGTACATTATAATAAACAATTGTGGTAGCAATAATGGCTATCGTTTATTTTACAATAATATGATTAGGAAAATCAATGTATATATTGCGGTATGATAAGAAACTGAAAGGGTAAAGCCGTTATTAGAATAAACCTATAATCTATACTATTTATAATAATAGTCTATTATATATATTATGCAAATAAAAATTGAAATTATTCTTGAAAATAGGCTCAAAAGCTATTCAACTTATGGTAGCATTCATGTATTTACGAAATTAATAAAATACTAGAAAGTGATACAATAGTATCGATATAATGCTTGTCATTTGTGTAGGTATTGGTGAGAGGATTTCCTTTTTATCTTCCCCTGGGTCTATATTGAGCAATAGAACAAAGGGATGTGAAATTTTTTTATTTTTTACAACAACTTACAACAAAAGAGAGCAACATAAAATGTTGAAATTCAGCACATTTTAAATTGGTCAAAATGGTCAATACAAAGGGAGTGCATATATAGCTGTCTTGTACAAAACAGTTCTTACTATATTGAACATTTTTAAGACAGACAACACCCATGCGGATGCAACGTCCTCTTAATACATCGTAAAATATTCCTACGGCAGTAATACAGTCATACGCGCAAATAGTGTTTGAGATTTTTATTGACACTTATATTACAAGCAATTTATTATCGCTACTCTAGGATAGAATCGACTAATCAAAATTATCAATTTACAATACTTAAGTAAGTATAATTTAATCACAACGCATTATTAAACAAAGTAAATTAGGTACATTAGTTTTATTCTTCTTTTAAAACAATACGTTAACATCTTATACTTTAAAATCTATATGGCCATATTAAAATTTAATTAAATTGTACTGTAATCATAATTAGATACTGCTCTGAATTTTTGATGAAATAAAATATTTCGAGCAAAAATAGTTATTAAAAATTTTTCATGTAACGTAATGTAGTGCATGTATGATATTAGAATTTTTTGAGGGAGGGGGACTATAAAAAGTTTAGGGGGCTTTACTTTACGCCTTAATATAGTCGAATACATAAATTAAGATTATATCATTATGCAAAATTGGGTGAAACACGATTGCGGACGCTTCACCTTTTTTGCAACACGATTGCGGACGATCATTATAGAACAAAAGGTCTTATGTTGCATCCGAAAAATGACACGACTGCGGTCGAAATTTAATGAAACGTTGCCAAGTTGTGCGACGCGGTCTACCAAGCCCAAATATTATCAATTTTATAAAAGTTCTTAACAACACAGTTAAAAATTGAAAATCAAAAAAAGTAAAAAACAAGTGCTCAATATAATAATATAATATAAACATTTAAAGCTAAAAATTAAAAATCAAAAAAAGTAAAAAGCAAACGCTCAATATAATAATATAATTTACACATTTAAAGTCAAGAGCTCAATATAATAATAAATTAATTAAATTTATACTTTTTTCTCCATGTAATGACAACTAATTTTTTTTAAATATTGTATCACGTTTTGGTGATTTTTGTTATCATTATAGCTCTGAATAGTTAGGTTGATTCTATCTAAATCTTTTTTTGCCACCGATGCCGTCAAAATACTTGCACTACAGACTTTATTTGTACATAACCATTTCAAAATTCCATCTTTCCGCAGTCGCCTAAATCCATATTTATTCGTTTTGTGTAGAACTAACTCTTTACCACGTTCTGATCACTCTCAGAATTTCCACATACCCACATTATCGAAGTATTATTTATAAATTGGGCAACATGTGTCCGCAATAGTGTAATATTCGGGGGTCCGCTGATAAACTATAATCGTTCGCAATCGTGTCAATAAAAAGGTCGCCCCGATAAGAACCGTCCGCAGTCGTGTATCACCGGCAAAATTAACGTTTTTTCGTTATTCATAAAAAATATTACATGACACAGATGACATAGTATGTATAAATAATAATAATACAATACATATTATATTATGTATTAGCACATTGCACAATGCACAGGCAATTATCCAGATAAAATTTTTTTTACAGAAATATAAAATATGAAATATGAATTATGAATAATATTATATTGTATGTTTAATTTTATATACAATTTTAAAACAATACATGGCCAAACATTACATGGCCTGATTCCTCAAATGCACATACATTAATTTGATTTATTCAAGATAACATTTTGAATTTTGACACTGGTTCTACTTTCCGACAATTATATACACTGATGTAAATTTTACTTACAATTTAAAGCAGTTTGAGACATCTTTAAAGTGTGAAAGTGTGATGTACATTCATAAGTATAAAATATGTTTGAAATATATGTCTTGAAATAATAATAAAATTGTACTAGGTATTATATTTAGTATTTTTCCTACTGAATCACGTATATGTATACGGATGTACAGACAAGGAACTGACAATGACAATTTTAAAAATCTTTAGAAAGATTTTTCAAAACTATATTTTAATTTGTTTAGGTAGGAGAGAGTGGGGGGGGGGGGGTAAGTTAATGAACTTAAGGATTGATGATATTCACATTATTAAATAATATACCAAAAATCTTGAAATGTTGTATAATCATTGTCTTAAACATTAAGATTAATATTTAATAAAGTAACAAGTAATAATTTCATGCCTTCATATTAAAGGTCTTATTACTAATAAATTTTAAAAAAAAAATTCTAAATTCGTCATCTCATAAGTAATATTTATATTTTAAGATATTGAAAATGTTTTTTTTGATGATAAGTTGACGGGTGTAATATTATTCCATGGATAAATCAAGGAAATATAGAATAAATATTGAGTATATTTTATCTATGATATTATTTAATATTTTATAATAGATTACTGAAAGTAAATTAATGAATATTATTTTTGATTTAGTTGAATTTTAGGAATTAATTAATTTTATTTTACTAAAATGTCTTATACAAATATTGTATACGCACTATGAAATTTGAAATCCACAAAATAATAAAAATAATAATTTTATTAAATAACAATGATCAAACAAATTCAAACAAGTAAATAACCTTTAATTTGTGAAAATTCAAAATTAACAACACAGTGTCATCTTTACTCACTAATGTTTTTAAACGTTTTAATTATTCATCGGTAGGTAGTAGGTACATACGGTTTATCGTATTTATCGTACATTCAAAATATTGCTTAGAACATGTTCTTTCTAAAGTATAAAATCGACTTAGTAATCATAGTTATGGTACTTCAAGTGGCATAACTAGAAAATTATTTCGGGTAGGGGGAAATCCCCTCCTCCCCCATAATGCTCCACTAGAAATCCTTACAGTAAATGTATCAAAAATGTTTTCTAAACGTAGTAAGGACAAGAAACATTGATAAAATATTTAATTTTTATGAGAATGTGACCTCATTATCGAGAAAGAAGTTGTTAATAACATCATGTGTGAAATCGGTTACTATATACTATCGATTGATATCAAAACAATTCGTCATATTACACGACTCATCAACTTACTACGCTTTCCTCTATACGACAAGTTGTGGATTTTAAAAACCCAAATATTGAATTTTAATTTTTAAGCCCGACGACTTGTCATAATATATCATGCCCAACCTGTTAAGTATAAGGTTAGTAAATGGTTAATATATAACAATCGGTTGTGATCAATAATAAATTATTACGCTAGCCATCAACTATTATAAATAAAACATAACATAACCATCATACCTATTAAATAAATCATACCTATTATAAATTAATATTTATTATTATTAAATATTATCACTAATAGCCAATAGGTATATTATGTATCGTATATTTATATAATAAAATAACATATTTGTTTAATGAACTGTAATACTTTATTGTCTTTATTATCATTAAACCAACGCTAATAATAATGAACATATTCGCGCGCGACCACTTACGCACACTCATATAAAATATAATATCTCATATGTGCATTGTACTAAACCACTAAGGTTCCTACCTGCAGTGCTCTAAACGCCTAAACTCAATACTCTGAAATTTAACAACCATATAAATATAATACTTAATTAATACTCTGTTGTTGTTTTGCAACACATTTTCATGCGTTCGGTGTAAAACGCAAGTGCAGCATAGCAGTGTTGGTACATTATAGATATGAGTATTCCAATTAATTTTTATAGTCAGTGCTTAAACTATTACGCACGTGTTTTAAAAACCCCTGGGTCCGTGTCTTTTAGAACTGTTTTATGTATACATATACACTTTCAAGGAGATTAGAAGTCATAAATTCAGTTATTAAATATTACGCACTACCGTCTGCAAACGGTGTACAAAAAACCTGAACATTAAACTTGACAGGTGTTTGAAAAATATACTTATACATTTGTATATTATATTTACTACCTATCGATAATACGTGTATTTATTTGGTGCATTTGAATATTTTGAATAAACTTCGGAAAACTGGCACACATGTAGGTACGAGTATAAGATATTTTTTTTGTACTTTTCACAAAAAAAAGTGTATGGTGTACTTACATTCGTTTGTTTGTGCCTAAGTCAAACATTTCGATTCTTTTGAATTTCAAAATAATTTTTTTTTAAATAATCATTTACCTAATGTATGTTTTTGGTTATATATATTTTTATTTAACATAACCCTCGGCATTTTGATACTATTTGTACATACTGTTGAAAATGTAGAAGTTCATCCAGTCGACGGGCATGCATGCTAAAAGTATTACCAACGTCGTTAATCATTATCCTCGTGATGATATTTCATCGAAATATTAAATTGTACCAATGAATGTATGAGTGTTTGGCGATAGAAACAAGGACAATAAATTATTTATCTGCAATTATTTTATGCGAGTGAGTATCCTATTGATAATTAATATTTTTGAGTTGCCTTTTAAGTTTTAAGATTCAAATAACTGCAGTAACTGCGTCGTTTTTTAAATCATAACAATATTGTCGTCGTAAAAAAAAAAAATCGAACTAGTCGATTTGACGAACGTTCTTCATTGTTTAGGTGTGCAGGCACTTAACATTGCAGGAAAAAATATATTCATCATTGAGGCTACCTGTTGCAGGTATTGAAAGCAAATTGAATTGCACCAAGCAACATAATATTGTGTGTGCTTTACAATTTATGTACAGATATATAACACTTTATAGTGTACATACAACAGATAAGTAAATGCGTTTTATTTATTGATGTACATTAGGCGGTAGCTGCCCGCATGCAGGCTAGAGTGCACAATTATATACGCACGCGCGTGGGTCATAATATTATCGTCAAAACAATAATAATAATATACCACAGACATTCTACATACAATTATTAATTATTATTGTTATTATATAAAGTATAGTTTATTATCTGTATTGTCCCTTTCGATATTCACAATATATTCGTAGATACATTCAAATTTGTATTCCATTAACGGCTCAAATATAAAAACGGTAAATAAAAAGTATAGCCACATACTGGAACCATCTAGTAGGGCCGTTGGGGTTTTTTGTTGTTGTTGTAGGTTGAAAACTATGTCACATTTCAAATTTGCAGTATGACATTCAATGACAACTATGAAAAATATTGGCAACATTTTTATAAATAAATATATTTTGAGTAAAAGTCACCGAACAAAAACTGTCCAAACCATGGATAGACCTACTATATATTATGGTATTTTATTTGTATACTGGACCTATTATAAGAGCTATTGTTCATAACAATGATTTTCAGTAGACCGTTTATAACTATTATAAGTGTGGAATTTTTTTGTTCGTACATGTAGATCAAAGCAGGTTTAAACAAATTGTAAAATAAAATAATATTAATTGAACTTCATAGTTAAATTAAAATTGGTTTTTCACTGTCAAACATTACAATAGAGTTATCACATTTATCGCAGATGCGATGACTTGTACAAAAAATAAATTATTAAGATTTCCTTCTTCGAGGTCTATATAGTCACAAATTATTGTATTTTAGTCCATTATTTTATTACGCTTACATATCTAATGGTTTTTGAAAACAAATAATAATGAATCTGCAGTGTGGCATTACACTTTTATACCACCTGGTGTAACAAGAAATATAATACGTCACCCTTTGTTTTATGTCAATACCACGACATTATATTGTTAGGTAGTATAAAATAGTAGGTATGTAACTTTTCGTCAGAAAATGTAGTACAACAGAATCAATAATGTTCTTTCTCTTTATTATGGAATTTCACTCAGTTATATGAAAAAAAAAATACTGATACAAAAAATCGTCAGCTTAGTCTCGTTTGCTATACTTGTAGCCCTTAACACAGATTTTACCCGATCTATTAAAATAGTTCTACACTCAAAAAATTCTCCTTTTTTTTAATATAAGTCTTAATTGTTTTCTTAATACGAGTAGTATATTGTCCGCCCAAGTATTATTACAATTATTTATGATTTGAACATATTGTTATATGAAATAAACTCGAATATATATAATAGGTATACGGCAGTTGGCGTGGAGTCCAATGAGCCACAGTAAATGGTTAATTATACAGAATAATGCCCCTTCCTAAGAGTAATATAATTGATAATATTATATTATATTCTATAGAAAATAAATGAACCATCAATTATTTTACAATTTAAAACCATGTTGGAATTATAGCAGCTCTTCCATGTCGTCATATACGATAGTACATCCTTTTTGAAAGTATCAATGTCAAATCTGTTAAAAAACACTTGTTTATGTTTGTTTGTTATTTTTATGTAATGAATAGAAGTCAGAACATAGAATTAACTAACCTGCAGACAATCTGTTTAAAATCACAACGTGTGTATTATGGTAATATATTACGACATTGTTGTACCTATACCTATTACCTATAATATAATATATGCGTTAAAATTACTGTATTTAACATAACATACAACGAGTTTATAAAATTCATATTTTCTGTTAGTATATAATATGTAATAATCTATGTATAATGTACATTATACAATATAGACATACAAACACACATAATATTTTAGTAACGTGCTACGTGTCTATACTTTATTGCACACAATAATATATACCATCGTATAAAATATAAATAAAGGTTGTACATCCGACATAGAATCCCACAAATTACATCGTCCATTTCCTCGAGCCAGCGCTGATGGAGGGAGGTTTTGCGGGGACCGGTGCAAATTTTTTTCACGGGCCCAAGACATTTTTCTGTCGTGAGGCAAAACAATTTTTCTAGCTACTTCCCACTCAGGTACTAGTAAGACATTTTTTCTATTTCACTTACGTAACTTACCTAAAAATATTTGTTTTTTTATGTAGGTACACAATTAAACAAAGTATTTAAGCACTAAAAGTACACTGTTCTATATGTATTTATTTCTTAAAACATTAAGCTACAGATATTTTTTTGCTTATGTACTCTGTTGGATAAATTTTTCATATTCAAATAAAATATGTTCCAATTAAATGTTAAGGTACACTAATTACAAGTTTTGAACAAAAATTTGAATTAAAATGTAAGGTTTTGACATCAAAATTGTTTTCCACTTCGGCGTCGTATACGTAGGCATTATAATGTATTTTTACTCTCGCTCGTTTATTATAGATATTCCGATTACAATATAAAAAACCCACAAGTTGCCACTGCCGGCGGGACTCTTATTTTTAATTTGAAAAACAAAATTATAGGCTTAAAAATCATCAAACGCCATGAAAGGAACGAGGCCCCTTAAATGGTTGGGCCCAGGGCAGCTGCCCCTTCTGCCCTGCTATTCCGCCGGCGTTGCCTCGAGCCCATTATACTTACCTAAATCTCGTAGCGGCACAGTAGACACACACTATTTTGGATATTAAAAATCGATTATATAGTTTATCATTAAGAGGACTCTCACCTGCATGTGTTATTGTCTCCGTTTTGCAATGTACAACACTACAACATAGCAGAAACTGTTTTGCGCGGGAATGAACCGAGAAGGCTGCAACAATAACTAAGAAACAGCATTTTCACCACCTGAAAAGAAGAACTATGGCTGTGAAATATCGTTTTTATTTTTTCTATATCGGAACTAAAAATTATGTTATTCAAATGTTGAAAAACACTAAAATAATGGGTTTGAAACAATAAGACTTTTTTCCGAATTAGTAATATCAAAAAAATGAAAACGACATTTCAGAGAGAATGTTCACAGCTTTATTGTACATCAATTTGGAGTCTTAACTATCACTATAGTCAGAACTCAGAGTGGTTCTATCCCGCTTAAAACAGTTTTTGTTACGTTGTACATTTGTAAGACGGAGGGAACACAGTAGCGTATCGTTAATTATAGTGAATTAAAACAAATACCTTCTAATAATATGAGGATTTTTAATAATGAACTATAGAATATATCACATGAATGCATTGCTTATTAAAATAAAATTTTAAATTATTGCAACGGGACATTAAATAATATTAATTTTTTCAATTGTTAATTATTTTTTTACTATCATAAATTAATTTAATATCTAAAGTAAAAATAATTCAAGAGGAACAAGAGATAATTTTAAAAAAGGAACTAATATATGATATGATCAAAATATATGGAGGACGGGTTAGCCGAAATCACATGCAAGAACGTTTTGTGAAACAGGTTGAAAACGCTTAAACAATATTTGTATATTATAAAAATATGTATATCTTGTAACTGAATTTCACGAAAAAAATTATTTTTAAGGAAATAAATAAATTCAAAATTTTTGTTGGTTTGGTAAAGATGAAAGGTTATTATTTAGTTTATTACTAATAACCTATTAGGTATTATTTTTGATACAGTTATCTACTACTTAGATATTTGTTTTATTCAATTAATTCAATATAATAAAAAGAACATTAAAAGAATTATTGATGTTGTACATGAAGTTATGCATGAGAATTTTGGTCACCCTGTCCTCCAAATGTTGATTGTGTGTTTTCCAATTATTTAAATATTATTTTCTGGCTCTTGTGAATTATTCTTACTTAAACATTTAATTATAAACTATTATTTTAGTGTATACTGCATTATAAAATAAAATATATTAATCTAACTAGGTAAATAATATAATACTGAAGATGCGATGTCGTATACATTTAACATATTATATATATATATATTACAATCACACACACACACGGCGCGAGCTGCATGTCGAATTATTGTGTTTAGGAAAATCGGTTTTACAAAAGATTCACGTCATATTATTTATATCGTGTATATATTTAGGTTACATATAAAGGAACCCGCACAGCATAATAAATATTTATCGGCAGATGTTTTCGAACGTGTTTCGTTCTATATACATGTATAATTGTACACGTTGAAAAATAAAATAAAATAATAAACCTAGAAACAACGCCAATAAAACCTGCAGTAAGCATATGCAAAGCTCTCATAATAGCATTGAAATCATTGTCATCCCGCGTCGTGATGGTACTTGTATGTATATGGTGCGTTATATTATGTTTGTCGTTTGTGTGTGTGTGTATGTGTGTACAACAAAAGCCCGGTATAATTGCAATTATTATTACCTGGGTTTCGTATATAGGTGTACATTACCTATAATATAACTTGTGTGGAAAATAGCTGTCTCTCTCGCACACACTACGTATATACAGGTCTACACGCGGCGTACTGAAACACCTGTTAAATCTAAAAAAAAAAACAAAGAACTAAAAAACCCCGCTAATATCTATTCAATATGTTTTCTCCCGTGCCTAGGTATATTGCGATTGCATTGGTTTATTAATTGCCCGTATTTAAATATCTGTTTAACTCGCGGCGGCAGCGGATGCGACGACGTCAAGGCCTCGTGGTTGTCGTCAGGTGGTATCCAAAGCCTAGTAGTTATAACTACGAAGGTATATATATAATACTATACTTATAGCCATAGAATATTATAATATTATGTATTACACGATCAATAATAATTGGCGCCATAATTTCTATTCAAAAACAAAAACTACCTGAGCAGTACTTTATAGATTGTATAATAATGAGATGCACTATGCTCATAATAATACCTAATAATATATGTAATGTGAATCGTTGATCACTTAAAATTCCAAACCCTTTCATTTTCTCACTCTCGTATAATTCTCTCCTTGGAAATCCAATGCTCCACTTGAAACGCCAATAGTGTTAATACTTACTACGATAAAAACATAACAAAATTAAAATAACGTTGGATCAATTTATAGATAGCTAGGTTTCTCTCACCATGTGTCTTTCTATGATATGTATATTTATTAATTATTATTATTATTATTCATATTATCTTATTTACTTAATATTATGTATGATTAATAGATTGCAAGTTTTTCCGATCAAAAAAAAAATTGCATAATTTAGACGTTAGGGTTAGGTATAGCCGTAACAATACATAGGTAACAACAACAACAACAACAACACGTCATATTCTCGCTTTTATAATTTATATTGTTTTTACGAATATTATGCTATTTTTCGATATTTATGACCTGACGCCGTTCCTTACAATAAATTATAGTTATACTACACTAATAATTTCTTTGAAATTGTAATTATTTAAAAGATTAAACAAACTATACGTCTTACGTATAGATTAACACTTTAATAGTAAATAATTGTGTAACGTTTACCCTATTTCAGCAGTTTGGCAACGAAAAGGAAAACGTGAATAACGGTCTAGGTTATAAGGGTTGGCTGTTTGTGTGTGGCTGACGCAGATAACAGATGTTTCACTTGTAGTTATTGTATTGTTCATGGAAACCTCAATTTTAGTATTTTACACCCTACGGATAAAAAAATATGTCCTTTCGTACTGAGCGTCTGCACGGATGTAAGTAGAACGGATGTACATATATGACGCTAATATTTATTACTGCAGAGTCGTTGTCATCGCGTTTTCCGATCCGCCGCAGGTGAAAGAGCTTTACTTCCATAAACCGCCTGCAGTGTTTTAACTGTTTCGACCACAGTGGTTTTGAATACCTACTTGATAAGTTATAATCAAATTGCGAAATTATATATTATAATTTATTATGTAGTATAAACATATTTTTTATAGGCCAACAGTTAAAACTTAAATTCCTCAGTGAAAAATATAATATTCACGCTTTCATAAAAACGAGTAGATATAAATATTATAATTTCCCTTCTATATAATAATTTAACCTAAAATACATAACATGATATATTTTATACATCGGCGATTCGTGATTCCGCATTACACGTTACGACATATGGGTACCTTTTAATTCACACAAAACTAATTAGCGAATTTTTCAATTATATTTTAAAAATAATTTTAGACAAAAATGGTTTGTATAAATATTAAATACATATTAGACAATATATTATTATAACATTATTTTGGTTTTACTCAAAATTTTATTTTAGTTGATTATAATCTATTTTTATTATTTTTTCATTACATACATTTTAAATTATTCATATTATCTAATTTTTACTATTTTTTTATTATATTTATTTTACTTTAACAATAGAATTTGAATATTAAAATGATATGACCATTATTTATATTAAAATATTAAGAATTTACACAAAAAAATCAAACTAAAATATGATTCACATTTATCATAAATTAGTCTTGTTGTGGATATTAAGAAAAAAAATGAATTACATTTTTCTATATACCTACTTTATTTTTAATTATTTGTTTTATTTAAAAAATGTTTTCCCCCATAACTGGCAATTTAAAAATTTGATGAAATCGGGCAAATAAAATCATATGCATAATATTATAAACTATTTATTGTGCTTAGTGATATAATAATTCTGTATATAGGTATGCAGAGCACAAATGTTGCAGAAGTTTATGTGCTGAACAATGTTTAAGGTCCGATAGCTTTGGTCGGACGAAAAAATTACAATAATATTTATACACATAATTTGTTTTGCTTAGAGTTTTTTTCGATTTTTTCACGACCTAACATAACCCTAACCTGATGGTTTATTATCGAATATGCTGCCACCCGTCACCCGGCCTACAAGTTACAACATTCTAGAAATTAATAAAAAAAACATTAATCCGTAATATATATATATATATATATATAATATATTATCGTCTTTTCCGGTAACATTGAGCGTCTTCGCGTGTCCCTCATTCTGAACAGCCTAACAGAGCGGCTGCATAATTTGAATTGCACTCAGTAAATAGTTAGACTATTTTTTTTTGTACTGTATGTAATTTAAAAATTATATTGAGACTAAAAGGTATTTTATTTAGCGACTTTCTATACTTTTTAAAATATATTTCTATCTCTTAAATAGTCATCTTTACAAAGTCTCACAATATCGAGTATATTATATACCTACTATATTTACACAATGTTATCATAATATTCCATAATGGATTATTTGTGGATACTTGTCATTGGAGTTAACTTGCTTATACGTAGCAGCTAAATTTAAATCCTATATGTAAGGCCGAATTCCCCAATGTCAGATTACTATCGATATTCCCTAACGTTCCCCTTTAATGTGGCGAAATGGGGTGTTTCTAAATTGAATTTCACTAGATATTGGAGCATAGTAATTCGGTCATTAATAACATTAATAAGGGTATATTCAATTTCATTGTGTTATTTTTCCGGAAGCAATTTCAAAAAATCACATGAACAAAACATAATACGAAGGCATTTTCGACCGTGGATAAACGTAGTTGGGATATTATTTATCGATATTATATTATATATTATGAATAAGTGACTCAGTATAAACTCTAAACGTCTCATATAAATATCTGTTTAAAGTAAAATAAACGGTTCTTATATATTGTTGTTAAGAAAGAAAGTTATTGACTATTTGTCTATTTACTCGTATTGGCTAATGAGTTATTGTTAAGAAAGGCGTACAAGATAAATTCGAATAAAAATATAGACTAGGTTTAGTTTGTAGTTAATTAATTAGTTAGATCATAAAATATTTAAGAAATGGTTATGAAAGCTTAAGTAGTTGTAGTAAGTAATTGTTTATACATTCTTAAAAATGTGTAGACACGCTAAATTTCTTTGTCTTTTATATGATTTATGTATAGATGCTATACCCTATTGTTATTCAAATAATAAATTACATAAAAGGAAATTCTTACAGCAAATAAATTATATTCTTATATTATTCTATAATATTTACGTATCGCACTAAAAGCAAAAAATTAAAATATTAAAATGCCATGGTTATGCAAACGAGGCATACAACAGGTGATAATTTTTAATAACCTATTACAACTCAATACTGTTTGTAAAAACCTTGTGTATAATTATTAATTAAATGATTTTCAGTTAAAACTATTAATATTTAAGTAATGAGTATATTACGAGGTACTTTATTACAAGATCTAAATATATCTTGATATCAGTTAATTAAACTAGGTACCTATTAGGCGTTACTTACGTTTACTAATTTATAGATGTATGGTAATTAATTATGGAATTTTTTATAGGTTTAATCTTTAAAATTATTTTACTTTAATTTTGGCAGACCTGAGTACCTAATAGCATAGTGTTCTGGCGAACAAAAACGTGTATAAAATATATAAATCATACTATGTACTTTGTACATTTTTAGTTTGTTTGTAGGTACCTATTATATTTTCATATAAAGTGTGTGCGCTGAATTTTCCATGTGTAAGGTAAAATAGATAAATATATAAAAATTACTTTAACCTAATCATTGTATTTACGAAAAAAAAATTAGAAGTTTAGGCCAATTGACAAAATGCTTGAAAACTTTAGTACAGTGATGACTGATTTATGTTTTATAGGGAATTTTAGCAATTGTATAATGCTATAATAGCATTGATTATACTGACAATTATTAAATGTTATTGTTCGTGTAGGTACATCCGAAATGATATATGTAGAAATTATTAAGTTGGTTTTAGTTGTTATTATGTCATACAGTGTTGATAAGATTAATTAAACGCTATCATAAATAATTTTTTAATTAGTATAATAGAAAAGTATACAAAAATAAAAATAATAATGTGTAGTAATTATACTATTATATTTATAGTATAATATTATGTTAATCCAACCATTTTTTGAATTGCCAAAATTAATTTCGGAAAAACTTATTAAAAACGTTTCTAATTTATTTGGCATTGTTTTAAACCCATTAAGGGATACGTGTTAGCATCAAGTACAATTGAAGCGATTGTTTTATTTTTCATAGATAAAAAAAAACAATTTTACCATTTATAAGTATAGTTTTGTCAGGAATGAACAATAAGGGTCGTTCAATGATATAATAACAGTCAATTGCAGTTTATTTCCACAGAAATTACATTACAGTAGTCTATATAGTTTTTACTATGGTTTAATGGAAATAACCAAGCTTCCACTACATTCATAGTCTTAAGAAGTGAAAAAAGTGACTTTTATTTTTTAAAAAGTAACGATAACATAAGATTTTGCTTAAAAACTTTTATTGAAATATCTTTACATATTATAAAAGAACTTGTCCTAACTTACTAACTGATTCATGATCGCCTAGAGCCCTAGAGTATAAATTTGTATTCTTTGATATGTGGCTATACGGCAGTAATGGTATAATAGTATAATGGTGTTCGGTTATTGGCATTAATGTTATGTATGGAATTCAGTAAATAGTTTGTGTATCGATAAAGAAATATTTGGCCACATTTTAAAGAGTACAAATTTTTATTATCGTAATAAAAGTGACTGATGAAAAAAAATTAAAAATAATTAATTAATTACTATTATAATAATACATTACAATAATAATACTTATTTTGATATTTGTACCTATATTAAAATACAAGTAATGAATTATTTTTGCAAACAATCTTGTAGGTATTCATCAGAAATTTTTGTTAAGAATTGTCTTATTAGATGACCAATTTTAGTGTATCAAAAGAAAGTTGAAATTAAATTTAAAAAAAAATTTTTAGCTCTTTTAAATTAAATTTATACCAATTATTTCAGTTCAAAGTATTAATGCATAATTAAAAACTAAATTCACTAAACTTTAGAGTACAATATTTAATAAGCTAGTGAATTAAAATTGATGATTTGATTATCGAAATTTTCAGAAAAAAAAGTTATACTAGAACCAATTAAAAAATATAGTTGTTACCATTTGACAAAATAAAGTTAATTTTGCTGTTCGTACAACTTCGTGTTCAAAAATGTTGAAATTGTTATAAAAAAAATTCCATGTTACAAATAAATAACACGTCTTTCTTTGTTTTTTCGAAATTCCATACCATCGATAAATTATCGTTAAAAAAAACCCCCGCACAATGACATAAGATAACCAGGTATAATCATTGTTATGTAACAATAATCAATATTATTTTATAATTTTTACTTAATTATTCAATCTTATAATATATTAAAAATAAATACTGTTATAACTCATAGTAGTTGCAGTCTTAATAATATACTTAATTTTTTTTTGTCATTTTGTAAATTGTAAAAAGTTATATTTTTGTGTGATAAATTAAAAAATTAGGTGTAATATTATTTTTTCCATTTTTGTCTGAAGCTGAATACTGATTCAATACTGTGCTTAATTTTTGCTATAATTTTTTGTTACAGCAGCATGATTATATAGGTTTACATGTGCGCCAAGTATTGACATATATTAGGTTAATTACTTTTTAAAGTCACGTAATTGGTTCTCCTAGAACTGTTTTTACTTTTATTTCTGTTTTGTGATGATAATGTTGTAATACTAATTTCATTACCAGCGTGATTTGCCTACACCGTCATGTACGAAGAGAAATAAGAGAATATACAAATTATGTATTGTTATCTACTTCAGTGAATATATTTTGTTAATTGATAATTATAAAAATCCCATACTACGTAGTAGTTAGTATAAAATATATCATATTTCCTTTTCGGTATTAGGTACTCAAGTAATAATGATAATAAGATTGTGTGTAGGAAACGAACAAGTTAGTAAACAAGTGACATAAAGTGACAACATTTTAGAAAATTATGACCAAAAGTGGGTTGGCAGCCTTGCAACCTTAAGGATAAAACCTATAAAATATAATATAGCGAACCTAACTATATACGACGATTGATGAATTTATCTGCTTCCAACTTGCGATGGTCGTTTCTGAGACTCCAACGTTTCTGAAAAATATATGCACATCTATAGATATTTATACAATAGTCAGTGTACTTATATATTATATACACTCGACTGAGTGTGTTTATTATTTAAAATACAATACCCATCGCCGTGACTAATTTCAGCGATTTTTTTTCATAGTTACTTGATTTATATTTTTATGCCTGTGCCCTGCCGTTATAATGTCATCAATGGGACCTGCAAGTGAACAGTTTATTGTGATCTTGGCGGCGGCCGTTTCTTGGAATTCCTACGTTTCCGGATATAATTCTTTATAAGTCTGCCATATACAGGGACGAACCCCTATATCAGATATTGCTCATACGCGAGCAACGAGCGTATAGTATTTCAGTTGGACATGTCTCCGGCCACAGAAGAACCCAAGCAGGGCGTAGGTAGTGGACTTCGAACCTCGCGTTTCTTAGGAATTTCGTTCTTTTTACAGGACTTATTATTACTATAACATAGTTCTATATGGTATGAAACATCTCAAACCTACATCACATGTATATAGCACATCGAATAATAATATTGTTGTAACGGCTAGCCGCGCGAAACGTATCGCACCCGACCGGTAACACACATAGGTACCAGCACGTCTGCACATTTATACATCGCATACGATATTATAACTTGTAATAAAATAATATTAAGTAGGGGCACTATGCGTGTACAATATCTGTGTCGATTAATACGGCTCGCGTGGGGGGCACCCTTTATTATATTATGTATACCGATTGCGGCACGCGACATCTTGTGGATCGTGTGTATAATTTTGTTTTTTATTTTTGTTTCCGGACGGATGAACCGTGCCCGCGTACGCGAAACAGCAACACGTGGTACGCGGGGGGTGTATGGGGGAGGCGTGCGTGCCGGGAGCACCGTCGTCGCGTCCTCTGGTCGTCCTCTGGTCTGCGGCGGCAGTGGCGTCTGCCGGTATAGCAGCCGTAGCGTAACGGTTTGCCGGCCGCCATCTGTTGTACATAATATTATCATTACACACACACACACACACACACACACACACGTGCGCGCGCCAGTATACGGTTATAATATTATTATTATTATTATTATTATTATTATTACGTAACATACACACGTCCATAATACCTATATATATATACGTATTATATACATAGGTAAAGGTATAAGTGTCGGTATATACGCGTGTTTCGTATATATCTATACAGAGGTGTACGTGGAGGCAGTGTAAAGAGTAAAGAGAAGAGAGCTGCGGTGTACCGCTATATGGACATTACCTGCAGTATATACCTTTTTTTCCCTCTCGTTTTTATTCGTCATTATCGTATATACATTATATGCACGCGCCCCCGCTCGCCGGTGTGAGTGTAGGGGATTTTTTTATTTTTTTTTTTTTTTAATGGAGAGACGGACAGACGTTACCATATACTGTATTGTATAAATATAATATTGTTTGACGTCGGCCGGCGGACGCGTGCGCGGCCGTTAATTAATATTATATTGTAAAATAAAACCGTCACCCCACCCACTCCCCGTTACATATAACATACATATTATGTACTATATATATTATATAGGTGCCTACATATATATGTATGCGTTGATGATATTATATGTGTTATAGGTAAAATATGTGATATTGCATCATTATATACATGTACGAGACGGCGGATTTCGATTTCGATTTCACTCGACAGGCGCGAGGGAGGGTATAATATAATAGGTACCAATTTTTAATCACTTGCGTGTATTACTATCTAACTATGCTGCGTTTTTATGTGGAGCATGGCCTTTTACCGCCAAAAAAACCGGTCCGCAGCTGGCTCATAACCTGTGTCCGTCAAAAACGAAAAATGTCTGCTAAAATACGATTGCACCAAAAACAAAATGTTCCTATGTAATAGCGTGAAAATATCAAGAGTGTGCATAAAAATAAAAATACGTTCTACTTATTTCCTAATTGAATGCAAAATTTCTGTTTGTTTAATAGAAATCTATTCCATTAACAAATAATAATAATTGGATTTAAAAGTAGTAGACGATCAGTAAACATCATAGTAAAGTATTAGGTATTTTGAAAAAAATGTTAATTTATGTATCAGAGCAATGTTTTCAATCATACAGTTAACTTTTTTTCAGTCAAAATTACAGTTACAAAATAACTAGAATTGTTTAGATGAGAAATCTTTATTTTTCTTATAAATATCCAATTATGTAAATATTTTATTTTCAAACACCCAATAGAAATGTAATTCGGGTTTACCGCATTGTCCAACTGTCTCCTAGATTGTTTACAAATTGAAAACCACTATTATATTATTATGTAATATTATTTGGTACGTAATCATTTTTGAATCGCTCGAAAATTAAAATCATTGGTTTCCATTTTCCAAAGTTCTTTTGATGGAAACCGGAATCGAGGATTTTTCATTTTTGACGTAAACAGTCAATACTATATTGCCGATTAGGTCATCCGCTATGTGTAGTACTTCAGACAAATATTGTACCATCGATGTTAATAGATATATATTCTATTTATACATACTCATGATTATAATACGTATATATTATTTGCGCATATGAATAATTAGCTTTTTTTTAATAACCTAACTATACGTATACGTATAACCCACTGTGGTTTTCATTACTTCGGGGGGTTTACCTCAACGATGGTTTTAGTTGTTACGATATTTTTTGGATTTTTTTAAAGTTATTGTGTGTTATACTTTTAGCATACCTGGTTATTAGAATAGAGATCTTAAACGATATAGTTAGAAGATGGTTATTTGATTTTTAGTCTGGATATACCGACAATTTGACCTTCGTTGTTGCCAGGAAGGTTTGTAGACATAGTATGTATACGTATAACCTATACAAGACGTTATGTTATGATATTAGTCCGATGTACAAAAACTACGTGCAAGTGTGACTAAACATATGTTTACAACCCACACCGCTCATTCTGTTAAACAACGAAAAATACCTCAAGTAAAACAGCTAAACAGTAAATTGTTAAACTATGTATGTATATAGTATAAATATTAATATCATCATACTATTATTACGATTTCTTGATTTGGACACAGTCTAACGTATACGATTTATATGTATAATGTATATAATGCACTTTTTCCTATTTTTATTAGTAATCGAAATGTTCTCGTAACTCAAGCTCCTTTGATTAATCAATAATGATTATAATAATTTGCTAACTGTAGTGAAATATATACCAATAAAGATAAGCAGCGAGGACTGTAATTTAAAGATACCCGTAAGCCAAGCAGCATATTATTATCTTATCATATTGCCCCTAACCATAATCTTTTATTGATACTTGATACTATAATAACATTAAAGTGTACACAAATTTATTATCTTTCACTACCCAAACAACTGCAGTATATTTGATTCAGATATATAGAAAGTGATTTAAAGTAATATTAACCATTATTATTTAGTATGCCCTACCTGTACCTTATTTATTTTGATAATTATCTACAGTATTTATTTTGAAATGATTATTTTGTGGTTTCTCGGTTTGAAGATATTGTTTGCCATCGCAGTTCTGTGGCTCCCGATCTTTAATTTATAACCAGGGTGGTTGGTTTCTATAATTTTAAGCACTGTGCACAAACAAGAATATTTTCGAGATTTAGTTAACGTAATATGTGATACATAGATTGTCTACACCAAAAATGTTGTTGAATTATTTGATTGACATTAACGTTTATAATATAATAAATACGCATTAGTATATTAAATTATTGTGTTTATACTTCGTATTTACATACACGCGACACACGTAGGTACCTACGTTCTACATACGTATCTATGTGTCTCGTTATAATAAGTTGTAAACGAATCGATTGGGTTCGTTGGATGGAACGAAATCGAATTTTTATTTTTATTTTTGTATAATATGACCCGTATTATTATGTATGTAGACCGAAGTGTGTAAGTTCAATGGCTTATAAAATATGTAGGTTATACGTGAATATGTTTATACATAGGTACCTATATTATATGTGTATGGACTAACCAAAGTAATGTATATGAATCGGTAGACTTGAACGCTACGAAAATGGACAAAGACTTTAAAAGTTATACAATGAATTGGCGACTTCGGAAATACAAATGTCTACAATAACTAGTACAGTAGTTTCCAAATCCAATACACACATCGACACAATCTGTTTCTCAGTGCAAATTTCAATTTATTAAGCACCATAAAATACCAAAGTGTATTATATTACACAATTATGTATGAAAATACCGTTCTCGATTTTTTAAATTTGACGATGCATAATATTAAATAGACGAGTAAATGAAAAATATATGTATTATACTTGAATCTCAGGCATTCATCATAAATCATGATTATCCTAATGCATTAAACCACAAAAATTATAAATCCGTAGACATTTTAACGTACAATTCATAAGAGTAGGAATATTTTTAATCAATTAAATCATGTAGGTACTTAAATATATTATATATTAATATATTATATATTTAAGTACTGTTAAATGTAAACATATACATTAAACACCACTCGTTATCTCATGTGGTTGAACGGCGCGTGCGTTGATATTGTAGTTTCGTAAATTCGAAAAGTTAATACAGCGAATAACAATTTAATTTCATAACATAAATGTTTCAGCCGAATATAATATAGATCAAATAACAATTTAATCTATGGATATAAGTATTTCGGTCCGAATACAATATAGATCGTATGACAATATGATATATTAATATAAGTATTGCCGCCAAATATAATATAGATCGAATATTATTATAGATAATATTTAATATTGACTTAATAAATGTTTATGGTCGTGTGCACTTAGTTGACTTGAAATCGTTTTTGGTTATAATAATAATGTAATATTATAATAACATTTTATTTTTTCCACGGCGCGCGGCGTGTCATTCCGTTTTCAATTATGTTAATGGTTTTTGTTTTACCCAAACTTAATTTATTCTTCTGTTGATAATGACATTAATACTCTTGTTTTTGAATTATTTCGACGATCATTAACTTTCGCTGCACGTAATTGCAAGCATTTACTACGTGTGTAGGTAATAAAACAAAAAAATCATATAATATGAAATAGTATAGTAGATCTAGGTAAGACGAAAGTAATTATAAAGGTGGTAAAATTGGTTAATCGTTTTATTATACTAAATAGTAAATATAATAACAATACATCGTGTATGGAAAATATAAGGATAACATGCAAAACGTGTAGGTATCTTTAATATGATATGTAATAAAAAACCTATAGAAGTACAATACTCGTACTATATTAGTATGAAAATATTATAATGTGAAATTATTCACTAATTATTTAGTAATTGTTTAGTTTTATATTATCTACATCTACTTTTAAAGTATATATTTTTGTTAGTAAATAATATCTCAATTAAAAACTATAAATCCCATTTAAATATTAGTTTTTAAAATATTTTGAAAGTACTTACATACACTACCTACGCCCAACGTACATTTCGTTATTATTTAAATAATATACAAATTAAAATAAAAACACATCAGTTATACTAGAACTTATTTCTCAAAAAAGTAGTTATACCTATATAAAATCGTATATATATATACAAAGATACGTTAAAAGGAGGTACCAAATGACTAAAATATTGAACACATTAAAAATTATTAACATTTAATATACTTAGGTAAGTCTATATTAGACACGTGTGTGTGTGTATACATAAGGTCTAAATGAGCTACAGTGAATCGAGTAGTGTTTGTTCAATTGAACGAATAGAGATTGCATAAAGGTAGGTACTATGTTTGGGAACTATATTCAAAGTACAGGCCGTGACTTCATCCTTATAGCAATGATTATTTAAAAAAAAATACACACTTGTGTAAACACCATTATTTATGGTGTCTTAAAAATCTATTTCAACTGTCAATATATCATATAAAATGTGGTTTATACATTTAGTGAGCATTTAATCTTATGCTTGCAGCAAGTGTTAATTTACAGGCTTAATGAAACTACTTCATAGAATTAACTATTAAAAATACCAAGTACCTATATGGATGAAATTTAATTAATAGAATTCGATCACCTAATTTATTGGTATGTTATTATAAAAGGCCACCAGGGTTTGAAACATTTTTGAGTTTTCAGCATTTTACTTGACTGGTTATCAAATATCAATATTACAATATTGTATTTTCGTCCTCGAAGTTTGTACCTTATAATATTGTATTATATTATAATCATGCTACTTATTCGTTAATAATAAATTATTGAATTTAATAACTGTTATATTTTATTATTGACGAGGTGCAGGAGTGCAAAAAATAATGATAAAAATATCACAAGTATATTCGGTATCGCAAGCATCGACGTGGCATAGCAGAGTTTGGCGGTGAAAATTTTTTAATATTTATACACACTTAGTTATTATAGTTTCCTATTGGCTCATTGAATGCTCACAATTTTCGTTATTACTCGTTCATTATTTATAGTTGCAGCACAGCTAATAATATTGTTATCAGCGTTATTATTTAATACTGAAGTTATAGTTACGTTACAATCAATATCATGAAATTGGACATTAGCTAACATCTTGCGAATCTCGGTGACTGTTTTTCTCATTACCTATATATTATAGGTATAATATTATGATATTGATGATTTGCTCCACATTAATTTACCACTGGCCATGGCTCAAAAAACTTTTGGACTGCTTTGTATATAGATTATAATATATAGGTATTATAAATAATAGTACAATACAAAATAATGTAATAGACACTAACGGTATTTATTTTTAATTATTTTTAATTCTTTATACCAGCAATATGCCTATACATGTATTCTGATTTGTTTTACATAAAATTACATTTTTGTTTGCATTGAACACATAATATTTTATATTATACGTAAGGAAGGTCGTATGTAGGTAGGTAATACCCATACCATATTTAATATTTATATACTGAGTGATTCTTTAAGCAGCAAATACTCATTATTTTGACACGTTGTTGTAATAAATTGTTTTACATAAATTTAAATTAGTTACATTAAAACACACATAAAATAAAAATAAAAATAATATTTTTACTATTTTTTATTGTTTTAATTTTAATCTTTTATACTGTTTAATTATATGTGCATCTAAATTTTTAATTTCATGTTGAAAATGTTTATTATTTATTAAAATGTTATATATATATATTTTATGAGAATCTCAATATTTAAAAACTTTAATTTAAATGAATATAGTTAATTGGTTATAAGTTATAACTAATATGTATTTGACGTTTAGATTATCGGAGCATATAATGTAGGTATAGTGGACTAATATTTGCATAATGGTACTTGAACCGGTGCCATTCCACTCTGTCACTCTGCTCTTCTAAATATTAAATACTAAGTTAAAATACTAGTTTATAATAATTTACATCAAAAATAAAAATAAAAATTATAATTACAATATTATCAAATACAATTGTACAAACAAACAAAACATAGTACAGCTCTCCACAAAGACAACATAAGTTTCGTGATGCATTTTTTAATCATGACCAATCTTATAAATACTGCATAAATCTGTTAATTGTTTATGTAAATACTATATCTGAGGAATCTTTACCTTGTATGCCAATGGCCAATACCAAGGCTCATTTATTTAATATACAACTTATTACACGCACCTGATACATAGGCTTAGAATGGGAGGGATAAGAGGGCTATAGCCCCCCCCCCCAGAATTCTGTTAAGCCCCCTAGGAATTAGTAAAAAATTCAGGCAGCTTTGTTGATACCAAAAGGAACTAAAAAAAGGCTTTACCCCCCCCCCCCCATCAAAAATTCAAATCAATTCAAACTACGCCTATAACCTGATATAATAGTAGATATGTATTTAACCGTGCGAGACGTACAATATGTGCGATTTATATATTAGCAATAATTGTCTTTTAATTACAATTGTCCCTGTATCGGCGGCCGCTGACTCACGGTTTGTTGATTTCACAATTCATGATAACATTATATTAAAAATCGTTGTTGATATAATATACTATAAATACACACAAAACACATACATTTCATAAAGTAAGTTGATGGCTGATCGATGACCGTCATAACCTTTGGAACCTACCTACATAGGTGCAACAACTATAATATCTGATTTCGACTACGAATTTCGGTCCATACAGCGACTAACTAACCATTGTTGTATCGTTGTTCACGCGTCGTAGGTACTTACTAATTTCTATGCGTAATATATTGTGTATTAACAAGCTTCGATTATAAACAGCTTGTCGACAATTTTACCCAATTCCTGAATAAGTTTCAACCCCCACCCCCAATTTAAAATAAATAACATAATATATATTAAATTCACATCGTAAGTTTCTTTTAAAGGAATAACGAGAATATCAGTTTATATGGCTCGTAGACAATATTATAATTAGGAGTTATTGTATGTACCTCCGTGCTTGAAAACGTTACTTATAATGAAAAACATTTTGAAAAAATAAACATTATCAATAAACGAAAAACGAAAGAAATCGAATACCATGTAACAAAATATTATATCATAATTAAATATTTACAATAAACAATAAACATACCTACATGTACCTAATGTAAAAGCATTATTTCGAAAAACTGTTTTTCGAATTAACGTTTGTGTTTTTTTTACGTCACACCTGACATTATTATTATTATTATTATTTTTAAACATTATAGGCATGAACTATTTAAAGTTGGCTAATTTTGTTGGACGTGATATCATCATTATCCAGTCAAATTTTGGAAAACATTTTAATAATAAGAGCTTATAAATAATTTGTATGATTTATTATTTAAATAAAAGTCAGTTCATTAATTTTTGTATACTATGAATATTGTACAAAATAATTTGTATAAGCAAGATTTTTTTCCTATTCAACAAAAAATTTTCAAAACAGATAAAAATTATTATTATAGTTATAGTTGGAAATTAAAACTTTAAACTCGTACAATCATTACAATCTATAAAATATTAGTTCCGAAACACAATATTATAATTACACCCTTCATAGGTCTCATAAGCTTTTTTTATAACCGTATTACCTAGTTATTATATTATTTAGCTAAGTAAGACCTTTACGTTAAGACACTTATTGGTAAGTTATTATATTTAATACTTATGGTTGATAGTAGTGATATTGAACATTTTAAAATGTATAAGGACTCGAGGTATTATTTACATAAATATGTATCTTAAATTAGAATCAACTAAACACATTTTCCATATCATTTATAAAATTATATTTTTGTTTTTAGTGGTCAGACAATATTTTAATATGAATTTATATTTAAATCTAGTTTAAATAATAAACATTACTGTATTTGTTACTTTATATAGCTTACTGAGGTTAACACCTAATGCTACACTAACAATAACTATTAATTAACCAGTTAACTGTTTGACTAGAGGATCATTTAAAATAACATAACCTGATAGATACATAATATGCTATCTTCAAATATCATAGTTTTTACATCAGTTTTATATAATTCATACATCAGTATTATATTAATTACCTATATAAACAATTATTAAAAGAATTTATTTTTAAAGTATGTTACAATTTATAATTTAATAAATGTTAAATAACGTCAAATAGAAAACAAAAAATGTAAATAATATTTAATAATATAATAACGTAAACCAAAAAATCAAATAACGCTTAGAAGTATAAATGCAAGAGCATTAAACAGTAAAATTGTATAATATTTAAACACCCAACCACCTAAGAATGAAATATTTTTTTTAAAATTGATAGAATTATTTATCAATAATGTTAGTATATATATATAATAAAAGGTATTGTATTTAGGTTTAGAAATTCCAAGTGAAATAATAATATATTTATTCGTAGTGTAAGCTTATTGGTAAGACTATAAAATAGTCACAAGATATTTAAATTAAGGATAAATGTACATAACCGTCACTATTCTTATAATAATATAGTTATCAATTCACAAAGTCATTTAGATTTATAAATATAGCTTATTCTAGTCAGAAGCAGATCCAGAAGTTGTTTAAGAGGGGGGGGGCGTATTTTCAAAAATATTTATATGTTTTATTAGTAATATAATATTTATGAGGGATTTGTATTGCGCGAAACTCTCTTGCCAGCAAATATGTCAAGCTTATAATAATAATGTTATCATAGAAAAAATAAACTTATAGAATATTAAAATTACGATCTAATAAGGCTCCGGTGGCAATCGCTTTATCGCCCCCTCACGTCCACCTATATTATTCTATAGGTCTATCATTGTGGCCGACAATGGTATACTTAGGTAGGCGAATGTAGAATAATTATATAAGGCACGAATTAGGTGGTGGATCAAAAAACAAGTGCACCTCTAATATATTATCATAATATGACATACCTATTAATAAGTCTTCTATACCTGTACTATAGTCATAGAATAAAACGTTACATGCATAATAGTCCTAATATTATACACGTCGATAGAGTAACAAGCTTATTGAGAATTAATATATGTAATGTTTTTATTCTTTCATATTAACTTCTATAAGAAATTAATTTAAAAAATTTGTTTTATAGCGGGATGAACGTATATAAATATAAGGGCACATTCTATAGTTGCCATCTGAATTTAAAAAAGGTCTATACCTGCAGTTTTATCCCAACGTACACTACATTTTTAGTATTAAAGTCATATGTTTATTAGCAATTATAAGAATAATTAATACTTCAATATTTTGTGTAAAGTGAATGTTAATCATGTGTGGAAGTTATGTGCGGAAAGCATCGAAAAAATTATGAAAATTTAAATTTTCGCCCGTCTGTCCGAGGTTATGCCCAATAGATATTTCTATTTACCTTAGGTTAAGTTTCAGGATTCTCACGAGTACAGGCGCACAGGTGTACCAAAAACCTCGACTAAGACCAGTGGCGTAGCCATACATTTTTTATTGTGGTAGGGGTAGGGCTAAATTCCCAAAAAAAATTCTCATTTAATATTTGTTTAATAAATTGGGCAACAAATTATTTATGAAAATACTTTTTTTATTTATTATGACTAAAATCTAGAAACGTGATATACTCAGCGGCATAATCTTAGATCATATATTATGGATTAAGTCATAGCCTATTTCACCTATAACCTAACCTAACACTAATACTTTGGAGCATAATATATTAGCGAAGAGTCTCTCGTTGAGATGCGTTATAGTCAAGCGCTCGAGTATTACCTAACTCAGCCTACCCTACCCTAACCTTGAATCACTAATTATCACTCATGAATTCTCAGGAATAATTTAGTTATTAGTATAAACATGCAACTCATGTTCAGATAGTATATCTTAATGATCGAGTGTTTTCGCTTATATGTGATTCAAATATCGGGACATGGCTCGATCCATGGTATATGATCTAAGGGTACTAACTCTTAGGTACCTATATGTGTGATAACGACATTTTAATGATGGTATAATATTTGTACAAAGATTTCTTTACCGGTCGGTGGGCATGCGGCGGTGCATAAGGAAAAATATGGCTTTCTGGAGCCACCCCTAACCCCTACCCAACCGTTGCTTAGATAACAGCGTCCCCCTGAAAAAAACATTGATGGGTGATAACTCTCCAATAGTAATAATAATAATAATAATAATAATAATAATAATAATAATGATAATAATAATGATAATAATAATGGTGTTGCATTACGGCGTGCTGCACGCCGCGTAGTGTATACAATATATTAATACCGTCACTTTGTATATCTTTTAAATCGTATTCGGTGGCACAATTTCAATGAGAAACTAGAGGTGCTGTAGTCTCATACTCAGCCTAATATATTATTATATTAAAATATAGCAATATTACAATGTCGTCCTATAATATATTTTTTTGATATTTATTATATTTATTACAATATTGTATCGAAGAATAACTCAAATCTATATATTTTAGTCGTGCCCCGCTGTTATAAAAAACGATATGTTGTGGGACCGTCGGACAACGTTTCTCCCTCCTCAGCCGCCTCCGCTGACGTAAAATCCTGGGCCGAACGTGTACCGCGCGCGCAGAGTCCCCCGCCTCACCACCGTCATTGTCCAATCACAGGCGCCGTAGGCGGCACCGTCCCGCCGGGCGCTCGGTGGCACCCGGGCTACCACGCGCCAGAGCGTCAGTCAGTCGTCTGTGAATCGCGCGTGCATGTCTACGTCTTCGCCGTCACTGTCTGTTTGCCTCCATTGTCGTCGACGCTGATTGACGAATATCCGTACACCCTGAACAGTCATTTTCACACCGCATAAATACAGCTCAAGATTATTTCTCGTCTGCAACGATCACAGGTGAGTCGATGTCATATTTTAATAATATTTTATTGTATAAATATATGTTGTACCTGTTGTGTTAATTTCGATCGGAAATCGTGACAGTTCGGGATGGGACCCGCGATAACGGCGGCGGCGGGCTGTTGAAAGACTCTTTCGTTACGTATACCGCAATCACTTTATATCTCAGTCGATCTATATTATTACCTATTATATTTTAAGTGGATTTATGGGGCAACATTTTTCGGAACGGAATGAAATCGTCATTTTTCAATCTGAACTACAAAACGAATTTTATCTGCACATTAGAGTAATAGTTCGACGCACCGCCTATCTATATATGATGGTTAAAAACATTTAATTGCTTTCGTGTGCTTTAAATTATTTAAGTGTCGTCGTATGGTATACAACAATACAATTATACTGTTATTTGTTTTACTTATTTACTTATACGCCTTGCAAAATATTCAAAATAGATTTTGTAGGTGGAACAATTCATATTTTATAATAATAATAACGCTTAAAAAAACCAATTTTCTTAAGAATTAAACTTTTTTTAAATTATTGCTCAATAATGTATTGGTAACTGACTAGTGGTATTTATTTTGTAAAAATTTGATAAACATTTAATACACATTGAAAATATGTATGAATTATTGGTATCAAACTTTATTAACATTTAATAGTTTTTTTTTTTAAATCTAATTGTGCTATAAATTATTTGTCCATTATCAATATTATATATAATTAATGATGTTCCTATATGTTACTGGTGTATACAATACACATATAGAGTTAGAATACTCGTATCCCCGGGCTTCAGTTCTTGACTACTAGATAAATTATTTACCATTACCTAGATTATAGTAAGTGACAACAAAGTTAGCAAGTGTTTTACAAATTAATAATATTATTTGAAAAATATTGAAGTTAGATAGGGACGCAAAAGGAAAATGTTTAAAACGACCACTTATTTGTAAATATATATATATGTTTAAGCCTTATGGTTAGGAAAAATGTAATGTACAAAAAATATATTGTGTTTAATATCGTTGTAGGTAGATGATCTCAGTAGGTGTCTGTAATCCATTGACTCATGTGTATAAGGGCAGTATTTTATACCCCTGGTATTTTGATACATGCTTCTAAGAAATTCAGTATATTTATTTATACATAGATAGATGCATACCTAAGTATTTCTTTTATGTGCTTTCCACTAAAAATATAAAATTATCTTAGAACACGCTCAAAAGAAATATTCCAGAATGTCAAAAATCAAAAGCACAATAGAGAAAATGCAGAGAGATAAGGTATATTTCACGCTCAATCCCTAAGGTTCAACATGGCGACACGTTATAGTTGTGCCCCACATTATTGTAGGGATATTTTTAGTAGGTACCTAGCTAAATAACAATATTACGCACATCTTTAGAATAGCAGTATATTGGCATTTAATTTTTGACATGGTTACCAGTTGAACTGTACCATGTAATAGTATATAATATAAGAAAAAGAAAATTCTAACGAATGTACTAATATATAGATCTTATATAATGACATTTATTTATAATAGAAAGCTGAGATTTATAATCTCTTGGCGTCTCGTTGTGTACTTCATTTTATTGACGTGTATATATACAATATAGATGACCGTCTCTTGTACATAGCATATTTTATTTTGAATTCGAAATTTTAGGTTTATTCTATTCCATTTCCTGTACAATTTTATAATATAATACTATATACAATTATACAAGACGTGTTATTCTATATGATCGAAAAATGTATAGATGTATAACCTGCGATTTCCGTTTTCTTTATCGATTACCTGACATGTATAATATAGTATAAAGATCCTACATTATTTAAAATACGATATTTTATAGAAATAACTTCTAGCTATGCAGTACAAAAACGTTTACTTACAGTTTCATTATTGTTTTGGGTACCATTCATTCTGCATCCATAACATTACCCATAACAACCCCTAACTGTGCACGATGACTCTCTAGCCTGAATAAACGCATTACTTCTAGACAGTTAGATCGAGTCACGTAGTTTGTTACTATCGTACATTGCTCATATACACAATACATAATATTATTATATATATATTGGTATAACAGAAAAATTTTCCTGAAGTAGGTATGAATGTATAAAGTGACATTTATTGTCAATTCAAGATGAAAAATAAAAAGTCAGGTGCGTTATGGGTAAACCTGTAAGTCGGAATTGGATTTTGAACCAGTGGCATGTATGTAATTTAACACGGTGTTGTAGTGGACATGTATAAAGGTGTAATCTTTCGGCCATTTAAATAGTCCTGAGTGTAATTGGTGAGGTCGGCTACAATCCTGTTCACAACTAGTTCGCAGGAGGCAGGTCACACGTGCAAAATACTATATTTAAATGAAAATGTATATAAAAGAGTGTTTTAATGGATACACAATTTTCTATGCAAGACTATACATTTTATACATTTTTATTCCATTTTCCTCGGCTTTGGTCGAATTAAAAGGACAGTGGTAATATAATGCTTCTCGTATCTCAAATCTAGTGGCCTGTTAAAGACCCAAGGTTAGTAGACCATTAAACTCCACACATATTACATAAATTAAATTTAAAAATAATATTTTCTAAAAAATATCCCCCTATTTCAAGTATTATTTTATATTGTACCAATATCATGCCTTGTGGTCTGCGTAAATAATTCACGCAAATGATCCGCCGCGATGTAATAATTAAAAAATCGATGAAACCCATTGGCAAATGACTTTATAGGATTGCGCGGCGATGTCACGCCACAAGGTAATTATAGTTAATATTTGAAGAGTTGGTGCTGGCTGCTATATTGTTATACTTGTACCTTATATATATAGTATATATTATATATATATAATAAAACGTGCCTTATATATATAGAATATATAGAATGTAATGTGCACACACACACACACACACACACACACATCTATACATACGCATGCATACATACATATGGTCATACTTGGAACACACGCTATACACCTTAGTATACCGAAGAGTATATAGGTATATAATATGTATACGAATTATAATATAATATTGTATACTCCTATACATGTAGTTTTGTTAAACATTCGCATATTGTAGTACATGCATATAATATAATAATAATGATAATCGTGCATTGGATAAGTCTCCGTCTACAATTTCTAGTTAAATCATAAAAATTTAAACGACTTAAGAGATATCGATTGTACAGTTGGTCTAAGTTTTTCGTCACGATATTCATTACTTTTTACTTAATACAGCCATGCTTCATCGCATGCGCAATCCTATCCTACTGATCCCTGGACAGCTCCACAAATATAAGCTCATAAATATTTGGGAAGTGTAAATAATTATACATGATTAGAATTATTGCAGAACGGACAGATCGATTATTGAAATAACTGTAAAAAATAACAAAATAGTTTTACAAAGATTTAATTACAAAAAAATAAATAAAAAAGGGCCAGCTGTAATTGATATAAACGGGATAAAATGATGAAAAAGGTTTTTATTTTTTGCATTTTGTGAAGTCGTGAATACCTAATAATAGAACTTATTTACTCTATACGAATAATATTGAAATAAAGAGGTATAAAAAACAAGTTAGGAATATCCACTCTGCAAATATTATTGATAAACAAGAAACTAAAATTGCATAAACAGTTTTATAACAGTTTGCTTAACTATATATTTGTACCTATGAATAGAAACAAGAATATCTTCATTTCTTTACAATAATTGACAGGACGTTTTTGAACTTCTTAAAGTACTCATGTTTGAAATTTTTTTTTGATATTGAATCATATCATTTAAGAAATAGTAATATAGTATACTCAATGCTAATATGGATTTATATTACATTTTCATCATAAATAATTTTTTATTCTATACATTTTTAAATATTTATCTGTCTTATATTCATTTCAATTTTACCGTTAATCACATTCTCACATACATCATTTTTCGTTATTAATAATAATTTACAATAATAAATAAATTTTAAATAAAATGACAGCATGTTGATCGGTCGGGTTGACGGACACAAATATACAATTTACATATTTTGGTTTATATCTAGGTATCTGAATTTTCTGGGTACGTCTCCATTAAAGAAAAATAATTTACCGAACAATGAGTGTTCCCCGTGAGCCCGCTTCCCCAGAATAAACACACAAATAACATAGGCGCATGCCTATATCACAGTAGTCGTCACGAGACTTTCACCGTTTCCGTTTTGTTTCAGACGATCGTTGGCAATTAACTTCAATTGCATTCGGGACATCAGCCCAAAGCAGTAGCGCGACATCACCTGTCGTGATATTATATTGGAATTTGGTCTTCGAAAGCTGTTGAAAGCTGTACTTGCAACCATGAAACTTCAATCATTTTCGTCGGGTGGCAGCACGCCATCGCCACGAGAATTTTCGATGTCGCCGACAGCTGGCACCAGCGTCCAGTGGTCGCAATGGAACAGCGCGTTCTATCCAGTTAGCTCGGCTGTCGACATGCCGTATCCCGCGATGGTCACAAACACCCACATGATGCCCTACCAGTATATGAACTTCCAAAATAAGCCGTACGTCACTGTACCGTACCCACCGATATTCCCTCAAAGTAATCCGTTCCACCCCACCAACATCAGCATCGAATACCAGCGCCAGGTCCAGCTGCAGTTCCATTACATTCAGCAGCAGCAACAATATCTGTTCCGCCAGCAGATGTCGCCGGACAGAGCCAGCCTGGACACGGCCGGCCAGACACCCGAGATGGCTAAAAACGGTAAGTGTCTTTTGCAGGAGATCCTATCTTATACTGTTCGGCTATATACATAATATAATATAATATGATGTCGCCCGCCGTTTCATGTTCGAATGTAGATATGTATTAAAAGGATGTCAGCCCACTGTTTTGGCAAGACAGTTTAAATTCATGAATATTTTTTACAATTATTTTTAAGTAAAATTATATAAAATCAAATAGTAATAAAAAATATAGCCGATAGATACATATTAAACTCTTAAAAATATTATTTTCCATAATTATTGTAATAGGTGATTTTATTCTAAGATTACTCAAACATCGTAAATAACGGTTTTACATGAACGCGTTTTATCTAAATGTTGTACTTCCCACTTGGGTCTGACAGAGAAGAGAAATATTTCGCTGACATATATCTTTTTAAGAGGGACGCCACACACGCATGAGTTGTCTCCGTCTTATACGAACGTACAACATACCAAAAACTGTTTTGCGCGAAATAGAACCACTCAAGTTGTAGTCCAAGTTTAACAACCAATTTTCCACACTTTAAACAAGATAACATTTACTGTGCAATCAACATTGTCTTACTTTTTCGATATCACAAATACAAGAAAAGTTCTTAATGCTTAAAAATTCATTACTTAAAACTTGAATAAATATTTTTGTATTTGTGATATCGAAAAATGTTTAAAACAAAGTAACACAGTAAATGTTCTTCTCTAAATAGTATGAAAATTTGGTTGTTTAGCTATTGTACTACAACTTGAGTGGTTCTATTTCACGCAAAACAGTTTTTGATATAATACGTAGTATGTACGTTTGTAAGATGGAGACAACCCATTCGGTTGTGGCGTCCTCTGAATGATGTTATACTATGGCCTATTATGCTTAGCGCCCAAAAATATATTTCAATGTTTTTATTATTATTATCTATTGTTAATACTAATCCGTTATAAATAATATAGTAGCGTAATTAAAGTTTTTTTTCAATGTTAGGTGATAATATTGTATCTAGTTACCATTTTTAATCATATTTACTTAAATATTATAAGACCTGTTTGAACTCTAGTTTGTACGATACCGCGTTATGAAATATGATCGAACCTGTAAACATTTGAGAGTTCGAGTATTGTCATTGACTAAACAAAAATATTGTACTACAGCTATTATTTCTCGACTCACCCCCGCGAAATGGTATAGGTCGCCATATTCATGTGTAATTTTATATTGTTTTTAAGGTCAACCTTCAACGTAATTACGATAAAAATATGAAAAAATATTTAAAAAAAATATCTTATGAAATACTAATAGAAATATCTAAAATTTCCAATTTGTTTATAATACATTTTGTTCTATAACGCATTGTACTCCAAGATATACAAAATTTATCTTTATTATCTATTATAAACACAACATAAAGAATGTGAATAACTCTATTATACTTGTCTCTACCTTCTTATAATCGAAAAACAATAACCAACTATCACTTTATGCGATTACACTTGAATTCAGGAAACAGTTAAATGGTGGAAAACTGCAGCCATAAACAAAATTAAAATAAATAAATTATAAAAATCATACATAGTACCTATAAGTACTGTTTGTATATTATACTATATAGTGTGGCGTCTGAAAAAGATACGATGGGTGTCCTCAAAAATTATAGTATAAATATGTCCTTTAGGTATCTACCAAATATTATGTGTTTAAACGTTTTTGCGTTTTTCAAAAACAGTATCAGACACACGGTTAAAAATATTTCCAAGAAATAGTTAAATTTGTTGATATATACCTAATGTTGTACCTACTCCTATCCCGTTCATACATAATTATATAAATCACATATTCATGTATGAATCTACATAAGAAATGTATTATCATAAAACCATTTGCAGAATTATCATTTTGTACACAAAACAATTTTCAAATAGTAGATTTTTAATCTCGCTCACATTGCCGTAATTTCTGTTTTAGAGGGGGGGGGGGGTTTGTATATTTTATCTATTGCTGTGCTTTGCTTCTCCACAGTAAATTGTATGAAATAACTTCAAGCGAATAGCTCAAATCTTACTCTAAAATCGTTGTGAGAATAAAATTTTGGTTATAGCGATTTTTTAATGTTTTTTTTTTATAACATTCTATATGTATGTATAGGTACAACAGTAAAACAAGCAATATTTCTTTAAACTATGATAGATGTCATCATTCGAATTTTTTTGTTTTCTCATATAATATACATACTTTGTATATAATGTACCTACTGCACAACCAGTTACATTAGCTGTCATTTAATAAATACGCTATACGACTTTGTCGTCAAATATTCAACCCCGAAGAACCATTTCAACAAGGAATATAATAATTTTCGATTTTTTATATAGGTATTATACAGTATATACTATGTACGTATATCTGCATATTATGCTTATATGAATATATACTATTGTATACCATTATATTATATAGGTATATATATCCATTACGCAGGGTAGTACGTACGTACCTACCTACCTACCTACCGCAGTCGACGAGATGGCTATCGTCAATAATCATTTGTTTTATTTAACTTTTATACCGGCTACATTTTATTTACATAATTTATGCAACAACGACCCTTGTCGCATCATATTATGTATGGCACGATATGATAATATTATTATCGTTCTTTTCCGTCACATACGGAAAATAAAACTGTTACTTTATTATATAATCGTCATCATCATCGTTGTCGCCGTCATCATTTATTTTTTTTTGTTTTCAATATGCGTGGTAAGCAACTATAATTAGTAATTACTGCGTATATTATGGTGCAACCAAAACTCGGTCAATTATGTGGCGTGTCGAACAGGCATTTTTGCCAGCCGCCTCTTTGAAATTAAAATTTAGTGGACGATAAATCGGCTAAGTGCTCCGCCGACCGGCCGACGAGTCGGCCCGATCACATAATAATTATAGTTCATGTACCCGATGGCATAATACCACACATAACATATATCATTTATTTAATAAAGAATTTTTAAATGTCTATGTTAAAAAAATGTATGATACCTATTGCTAAGAAATCAAACTTCAAATATTTCAGATGAAGTTTCTGAAACTCCATTGAACTTATGCATAAAAAAACGGAGTCAAGAAATTTGGTCACCTGGAAGTTTGTGCGAGAAGGAAAAGTCGCCTGTAGCCAAGGAAACTTTAACAGACAATGTATTGGGAGTAGAGAGATCTTTCCAGGTACCTATACATATAAAACATAGTCGTATCATAGTATACTCAATATCATTTTTTTTACCTATGTCGCACAACAATTTTTACACGCACTTCGAATTACTTTTTCTATTTTATAATTTGTACTTACCTGTATTGTATACAAAGTCAATGTTCTTTTTTTCCTGTCTGCTTGTAAAATCACACTAAACGTTTACCACCAATATTGCAGGCATTGAAAACGTATTGACTGCTTTGGCTTGCCAACCGTCGATTTCAGCTATTATTGCTTTATATATTACCTATATTTATATATATTTCCCTGCCGTAATTAGTTATAATCATTTTTAAGTGGCGTACTTGCATACCCTGCAGGTAGATCTATGCATTATTCATACAATTATAGGGTATTATGGGAATTTCATCATTGGCGTAATCTGGGGCTTTTTTTGGGAGGGGGGGGAATTGCCCCCTGGAATTTTATAATGGTGTCGAATATATATTTCGTTTTAAGCATGTCTTAAACTTGAATTCATTCAACTTCACAACATTTTTCTTTAAGCATCACGCTTGAGCTTAAACATTATTTATCTGCGTTTGTTATGTGTAATAGGTAACTATTTTTAAATGAAAATATTTATATTGCTATATTATAGGAGGTACACTTTAAGTTATGAACATTATGCGTAACATGAATAGTACTTAATTAGATGCATTTTTACTAATTATAGGTATAAAATTCTCCAAAACTCCGAGTACCTATTGCATCTAATATAATATAATGTTTACATCATAATATATTTTATATTTACCATTGTTTAATTATTTAAAGGTAAGATGGGTGTCACCATCACTCGCACTATATTGTTAGAAGAAATAGTTTAAAAATATTTATTTTATTAAGCCACATACCTACTTAACGAAAAAAGTTACTCCAAGTTGAGCAACTGAATTTCAATTTTTTCAAATCTATTAAATCAATTCAATATTATATTATAGAACTAATTCAATTATTATAACTTATCTTCTTCAATAGATATAGTTTTATAATATTTTTTATTGATTGTTATGGATGATATGAAGTTAGAAACAAAATTGAAATGTCCAAATCAAAACAAAAATTCATTATTCTCTTTTCTTTTAGAGTGAGAATATACTATAAACATGACGGTTATTACTATTGCACGTCCTCCAATTAATCACTTAATCCGGCGTTGTGTGAGAATATTTCGTTTTCGTATAGGTACTCACTTTTGTAAACGCACAATAAATTGTCGTTAGCCGTCTCATTTACATATTATATTATAACGTGAGTTTTTGACCCAATTGATCATTATGATACAACGCGTAATCCATCTATAAATAGATCGCTGAACGTTCCGAGGACTCTAAGAATCTCACACGTTCATTAAAACAATCGTCCTTTGCGTATAATAATATGACGACTAATTCATTTGTCGCCTGAGTTCGGTCATTTGTACTATAAATAGTATTGCAGCGTATTCGCATAGGCTACAGAATAATATTAATGTAGTGTTAATAATCATACAATGATCACATCACAAATGAAACAGATGTGCCTCTTTTGTTGTTCGACACATTGCGATCAATTAAAACGAATTTATAAAAATAGGAAATGTGACAGTCGTATTCTCGTCTCGTTTAAATAATAATATATTATCAGGTAAAAACTGTATGTAAAAACTATAAAGTGCAGTAGACATGTATATAGTGTTATACTGTTTGGTTGACTCGTTAATTTTAATGTTTTCTCAAAGTTCATGAATTCCTACATTATATTTTCAATTATAGTATTAACTCTCAAACCTACAACTGAGAAAATTATAATATTCTAATGGTTGCCAATTACTTCTTATAACCAGATAACCGCGGTAGAGCTTTGTTAATTGGCGAAGAGGGTGTGGTGATTTTTGCAGTGTAATTTAAAATGTTGAGAAATTTGTCCACTGGGCTGTCTGCTCAATTGTATGATATCGACACAAAGAAATTAAAGGAGGGCTCCTACTTAACAATACCCGTGCGTTCTCGACGTGTTCGTAGAGTCCGAATCGACCAAGATATTTTCATCATCGTAAAATATTTATACTTCAGTTCAGCATGTGTCTACACATAATAATATATTATATTGCTACAATGAAAGCATATAAACGCCCCCGAACCATGTTTTTCTTTTGGACGTGTTCAAAATGGTGTTTACCGTGAACTGTAATTTTATAACAATATCTATTATTGTACATAAATTCTCACGGACACCATTTCATACATGGCCACTATTAAATTGTAGTGTTAGTACCTACCCATATTGACCATTGTTGTGTCCTAACCAACAGGCCTCTCAATAAGTAGCCGGAACATTTGTCAGTGCACTCTTATAATACCTTTTTATTATCATTTATCACTGAAGACTAGATAATATCCAACTGAGTTGATTATTATCTTATTATTATTATTATTATTATTATTACCTGCATTGGTGTTTTATTGTTATACTTCAACTTACAACGGCTCTAATAGCTATATAAAATAATATTTACTTAATTTTAAAAATGAACACTATAATATAATATCAGCAAAACCATTTGCACTCGTTTTGTAAATTGTTCAAAAATTTTTTTAGACATTTGCAAACGGATTTTTATTATAATGTAACAGTGACCACGTCTACAATATTGTTAAATGTCGATAATTCAAAACTACAAACATCCGTTTGACGCAGTTTAAAATAAAATATTTATTGTTCTATTAAATACCTTTATCCTCGTGACATCGCATCTATTTATCATTGTTTACCTATATTAACTTAATTTTATAAATAAATAAAGATATATATAGGTATATATAAGATAAAAACAAAACATTAGTTTTTGATTTGAATCGAAACAAATTTACATTCAACATTTTTCTTTTTTAAATATTCAATCAAAGCTATTTAACTAAAAATAATTCTAAGCTCTTAACAATTTATAATTCAATGTATTGCACCAACAAGTCTCCTGATTTTTTCGCTTTGTCAGTCAATAGATACATTTTTGGTAAATTATTCATTGCGCACATTTATCAACTTGAATCACATCATCTATTACCTATGCGAAGTCAAGAAGATACGCGATAAGTACTCACTTACACTAAAATAATATTATATTGTTAGGTACTTGTTACGGATATTTCCAGGTGAAACGTTTTGGTATTAAAAATAAAACTTCTTAAATTAATAGCAATAACGTATCTTATCTGAACAAACGCGTAATGTGTAGGTTAGAATGGTATACTAAGCCTAGTATAGAAATCTGTGGATAATCCTGAAAGTTTTATTTTTATGATATCGTGATTTTCGAATCGCGTCGGTCTCAAACGATAACGTCATTTTAGATAAACGAGTGCGGTGTGCATTATTGATTACCTATACAATGATATATCAGATTTGGATGCGTGTTACGATATTTCATTATATAGTAGGTATGTAGCATGAGAAATTATTAGAAACTATGGTTTACGAAAAGGTGAAAATATTATAATATAACACGACACTGGAAACGCGTATCGCCGCCGCCAAGAGGTCGTTAAAAAAAAACTTACCGCCGCTTCGGTCCTTTGCGTGTATAAATATCACTATAATAGGTATACATACGCGTCATACGAGTTAATCCAGAACGTATAAGATTATTTTTTACTGCCGAGAGCAATAGTAGTAATATTAGTATATACACACCACGACTTGATCTCGCAACAATATTTTTATATTTGTCGTCACACCGTGTCTCGGTATATTGAAGTATTATACATATTACATACGTACACACTCTAGTACGACTGCCAGTTAATTAACGAAATTGCAATTTTTTTTATGCCAGTCTCCACGACGAGATAAGGCCCGGAACTGTTGATTATTATTATTATTATCATTATTGTTTTTCATTTCCCACAGCGGCGGCGATTTAAACCACGTTATATACTGCGCCTGATATAGATAGGTACTGTCGAGTTTCGCAAGCGTACTTTCCTCTCCCTCCACCCTCACTCAAACCGTACACCGAGCGCCTTTCTCGCTGCTAAGCTATCATAATATTCTATAGTTCGCCGCATGCGACGGGAACAGAATGTATAAAATGCGTTAGCCATATTATTATACGTTAAATGGTCGAAATAATGAACGGCATCGGAGCTGAGAAAAACAACTATAGGGGTGGAGCGGGATGGTTTATTGGAAGACCGGTTGTAATACAATATTCTTTGCAACGCAGTCCAATGTGTGACCTGACTATGGTACCTATAATATTATCAGTGTGCAATTCTCGGCTAGTATTTTTTTTATTGTTATTTATTATTTTAACTGATACTTTATGTCTTTATCTACCTATTTATAGAAATATTATTCAGAATGACAAAATGTGTCATCAATTTTTATAAGCCTGAAATGTATTCTCCCAACAGAAAAATAAATAACAATGACAATCGCTGCACCTAAATCCAAAATAATGAATAGTGTGTATATTAAAATAGATAATGTAAAATAAAGAGTATAAAACGAAATTTAAACAGGGCTTTAAAAAGTAAATTGTTTTTAAATGCCTCTTCATGATTCTAAAACGGCGATAAAAATATGATTTATATGAACAATGGACATATTAATATGATTATAGTGGTGTAGTAACAAATTAAAACAATGTCTAGTCTACAATAAATAATATTTTACTAATAATAAGATACAAGTAGGTACCTACCGATAAAATTGAAATCTCGCTTTGACCGTAGTAAAAAAATCAATCACTGTGTTATGTAATTTCACTATCATTTACTAGCTACATCGTACATGCAGGTACCTACAATCTACATCATCATCGTCAAATCTACGTTTTATCAGGAACATATTGTATAATATGTGTCGATTTGATTAACGGAATTACCAAAATAATAATGCAAACCGCGTTTTGCCAATGACGGAAATTTCACGTAAACTACTGATTGTTTCCCGACGCATATGCTGTGATCTACTTCCGATCGACTTATATTATAACTTATACTTATTAGGTACCTATATATACAAAAATAATACACCATAAAACCTTGATTTTTTGCCACGATATGCGTGTTTTAAATCTAGTCTACGATTTGTAATCGTTAATAACTACCTACGCGTAATTATTACCCTAAGCTAGCTTGTTCGAAGAGTCACAACCGTGCGGACGATTATAAAATCGGAAAGCGATACATTATGTATACAAGAAATCGTGTGTATAGATATAACGCAAGGTGAAACGCGGTCGCGAATCTCAACCCCTTAAATCATATTTATGAACTTTTATAACAATCGTCTGCGCGAAACTCGACCGGCCCCGCCCACCCAACGTCCAAATGTTTACCACGATTTCTTGTTTTCTTTCTTTTCGTTGGCTAAAAAACAAGTCTGGTGTGCAAGCGGAATCGTAAACATGTCTCGTCGATCGTTGTAAATATACGATAGGATCAATTGGATTGTAGGGTGCTTTAAGAATAGAGAAATCACCCCCTTCAAAAAAAAAAAAAAAACTATTAAAAACAATTATAAATTTAATTTAATGCTTAGGTATTTCGATTATTCTTACATTACTTTTGAATTTTAATTATATACAGATACCTATAAGTAATTTATTTATCCGAGAAAGAAAATAATATTAGTTTAAAACTGAAAACATATTTTATAAATTCGTAAATGCGTCAGCATTGTCGTTTTTAAACTGGAACCGCAGTTATACATACACGAGCTTTCTAATAAATAATAAATTGTTCAGCCCCTCATCTCCTAGTCAAAAATGGAAATTGCTACGATGATACATAGATACGTACTATATAACAGTTGCGATTCTCGACGGCATGCGGGCAATGACATTCGGCGTCATTAAAATATATAGGTAAGGTATACCATTTTGTACAATAATAATAATATGTTTTATTATGTAGGTTGTGTAGGTACACAATAATAGTATTATATATTACTGAGCATTTTTTATGTGCGGTGACTGCGACAGCAGGATACGGATTTTGGTCTTTTAGTTTTTTAATGTATCGTATTATTTGAGTTTTATACAATTATGCATTACATCATTCATGGCGTTTTCACACCAACGGGCATAATATTATGCTGTTCGTATTGCAACTATATATTCCCGTCACACGCAATACGTACTTCTTTAAACATTAATGTAGGTACGTCTTATACAGTAAAAAATATATGTTATGGTTTTGGTAGCGCGCAGACACCATTAAAACGTTCTCTCCTGAATATCGAAATTCCACCCATATCCAAAGCCACGCCTTTGGTTTTAATTCTTAAAATTCGCAGATTTCTGATTCTTTTATACTTCTAACATAAGAGTCGACCAATTACAAAAGGTAGCTTCGTGTCCATTCTCGCAAAATCACATTATCACACAATGGATATGTTGCCATATACATAGTTGTATGTAGTTCCATTGTGCATTATTGTCATCCTTTATAAATACTGTAAAAATGAGGAGTAGTCGCAAAACGGCGTCTGTCCTGGACCATATTTCTTTTTATATGGACGTACCTTCATTTACAATTGGTCAACTCATATACAGAATGTTCTGTATAAAGTATGACCTGATTTTAAAACGATAAATGTAATCAAATTACCAAATTTTTTTCTCACAAATGTTCAGTATTTGTTTTTTACGAGGCCTCAAAAATAACCAAACTCATCCCAAACCCTCGACAACATGTCAGGTTTAACTAAACCAACAGCAAATATTTCTCTCAGAAGAGTTAATCAACAGCCGTTGGCAGCAGAAGTGGAACAACTTTATAGAGGTGGCCTGGTTAAGTTGACAACACATCGATCGCGCTACGGCCAAAACCCACCGGGATGTAATGTTTTTAAACACTGACATTGTGACATTGTTTATGGACTATCCTGTATTATAATATTATAAATGCATAACCGTGCCACGCTTGTACAGTAGCACTCACGCACCATAAGTCTCATGCAGTATTTGGTTTTTCCTATCGCTTCAAAGCTATATATACTCAATATGGGTATGGGTAACAACATTTATGTACCTAGATATAGGTATATATATGGAGAATGTAGATATATTGCTTTTATACTTTAACGTTTCCGGAAACTGCACCACGACTGCACCATATATCTTCAAACATTCGTTCATGCAGTTGTTTGTTTTTTTTTTCAGTGTCAGTTGTGCTACAAGGTTTTCAAGCGTTCTTCGACGCTCTCGACTCATCTGCTGATTCACTCGGATACGAGACCGTATCCATGTCAGTATTGCGGCAAGCGGTTCCACCAGAAATCGGATATGAAGAAGCATACCTATATTCATACTGGTGAGTACTATTATAATATTCGTTATAATATACAGAGCTTACCTATATATAGCAAAACAAAATTTAACTTTTCTCTTGATTTATTGACTGTGACTTGGTTTTATTATTTATTCAATGTTAAGTCACACGAACCGTCGCGCGATGTTTCAAAATACTTTTAATTTAACTACGGTATTCATATGCTGTATTGTAAAAAACAAACTCTGTCGTCGGTGACAGCACTTATTAGTGCGTATTTTAACTGCAGTGAGTGTCCACCTATATACGCTTGTCTTCGTGCATTCAGTGGGTACAAAAACTACAGCTGCATCTTTTAAGAAACATATGCGGGGGACAAATATACCAATATTTTTTTTTATTATTTCACTCTTTTGAACCATAACATGTAGTTACATTTCAAATTTCATATTCTGAAGAAGGAAATTATTCTAGTAGGTACCTACAGAAATCTGTAAAATTCGAATTTCAAACAAGTAGTTTATTATTACCTAGTCATAAGTACTACCTACCCTATTTTTATCTACATTAGCGGTGCTCTAGTGCATCAACACTCTGTACCAGTCCACTCAAAACCTTAAATACTTAGTAATACTTAATAAGTTATATATCATATATAGGTACAACGATGTACATAAAATTGAGACAAATTATAACTATAATAGTAAAAAATAAAGTTTTTGAACTACTTTACATTTTCTAAACAAAAATTCTAAACGTTAATGGTTTTTGAATTAATGTGTGTCTCACGTTAAATGGATCACCCTGTATGCATTTTAGATTGTATCTTAATTATTTATACGGTGTGTTGGTGAAAGGGGCGCTGTAGGGGAGTCACGTGTAGAAAGATTGACTTTTCCATTAGTGAAAATCGCGTCACCACAATACTATTCTTACACATCGACATCGTACACTTATGGCGCGTATATATGCACCTTAGGGGCTACGCATAGCAATATTATATTATTATTACTATAATATATTATTATAATAATACTTAAGGGCCCTCATTGTGTTTGAACAGTGGCACGAGGCGCGTTCACGCGGTTACCCTCGAGAGGGTTCTCGACGGCGTGCGCGACAGCAGTGCGGAAAAAAAGAGGTTAACACAAAAAAGCGGTTAGGTAAACGGATACGTGCGACTTAACGGTTCGGAGATTCTACACACAAACACACGGTGAGCGCGTGGCGGTGCCGCTGGTTCCGGGTAGTGGTGTCGCGATGCCGGGGATGTACTGGTGGGAGGGGGAGCGAAGGAAATGCAAGAAATAATAATATTATTATACCTACCTCCCACTCGCCACACAATAATATTTAATATTAATATCTTCGTATACACATACATTATACATAAATACGCCTAAATACTACCCTATAAATAATACGGTGGTGGCCCTCTTCGTATATAATAATAATAATATGTTATATGACTGGTTGGTTGATGTGCCGCCGCCACCGGAGCGAGTCGTAACAATAATTCTTCGGACGTGTCAATATTTATTTAAACGGTCGAGCGGGGCACGGGTCCGGACGCGTAAATTTCAGTACGGTTTTTTATATTGTATTTTTTTTTTTACCGTGCCGTCTCGCTTCGTTCCCGCGGCGTATACCTCTATATTATATATTATTGTGTATTTGTATTTTTTTAAACGAATATCGAACTATACAGCGAAATTGATGACTTCTCCTAGTTCTTTTTTTACCCGGTCTGTATGTGTTCGGCTGTGTGTTTGGCCAGGTATACCTATGTAATTATATAGGGGCAATAGTAATATTATGATTTATGTGTTCAGTTTATTGATTCACTACGGTGAGGCGCTTTTACGTTGTATACTTCTTGTATATTTGTATTTGCGCTGTAAGTTTGTAGCGAGACCCCTGTAGAGTCGCCACAATAAATTTGTCATACTTATTACTGTCAGTTATTTTAATATACTACTATACTGGGGCAGAGAAATTTTATAGGAGGAAGGATTTTAAGGATGTTTTTTTTTCTGTGCCTCTAGTTTATAATGTTATCCTGCAAAACATAGGGATACATTCGGAATTGGGTATTGCGCATATATTATAATAAGCGCAATTGGGGTGTATGGTGATGTTAACATTTATCCCCAAAAAATTATTATACGTTATAAAAAATAAAATCGTTTATATTACCATATGTAATCATTTTTAAGTATAATATAATTGAAAATTATATTTTATTATTAACTTTATTATTACTACATAACTCGATTTTTTTTTAATTGATACTAATTGTTTTACGTCAACATTACTCAACCTAACAGTAAAGCATGAATTTGATCAGCCCCCCCCCCCCAGACAAAATATTGAAATTAGTCCTATATGGTCATGGTCCAGAAGTTAAAATAGGTATGGGTACTGCAATATTAATGTTTCATATTTAAATGGACATTTTCAATATAATACCTTATCAGTTATCAGTCCCATAGTGATTACTGATTATACTCTTTACTACCGCCGGAGGAAGGAATTCGGTGGAAAACCGTGAATCGGAGAGCGCCCTTAATTTACACCCCATCATGTAATTGATTCCCTACGTCGAAAAACGCAGTTATATAGGTCGATAACAAAATATTAATATTTCATTTGTAATTCCACCGGCGGGAGAACGCGGCGTGCATCACGCCATTCCGATTATCTATATATATATATATTATACGCCGCGGTATCTTCGCATAATTTATTCATGATTTGTACGTTCGTTAAAAAACCTGTGCGGACGGCGGTGGGAAGGTCGAGCGTTATTACTTTATAATATATTTAAATATATAATATACACATAGGTAGGACATACCCGCGACGTGTGTACACATGAGAGTTAATGGGCGCCCTGCAGCGATTCAATACACACACACAACGCGCGCCCCCGTTTTCGGTTATTTTTCTAGTAATTGTCGGCGACGACTTTATAATAAAATATTTTGTAAATAAAGCGTAATAATAAAATATTTCGCACTTAAATCAAACGTAGCTATAGTCCGTCCTTTAATAACGACGTTTACCTACCGGCTACCGATGACTCTCAAAACTCTCCACTCAGAGCATATATATACTAAACACGTATGTGTACTTATATATGGACACACAGTATATAAAGTATATAAACACACACATATACATAAGCATATACATTATATATATATATATATTTATGATCATATAACGTATATAGGCGTGTTCGCGTTGTTTGTCCGATCTGAATAATATAATGATTTATCGATAACCCTCTGAAATATTTTTATGTCGGTCGCATACACCACAAAGTGTGTGTGTGTGCGAGCGGGCGTGTGTTATGTGAAGGACTTGGGCACTAATATTATGTTTATTGTATGTATATATTGTAGGCACATATAGGAGTAGGTAGACTGTATATAAGTATATAATGTCCGTACAGACGGTAGTCACACCCCTGCAGCATTGCCGTAAATCGTAATAATAATAATATCATTAAGGATCTATTATAAGTAAACGTTTGTTTATAGTATAAGCTCTTCTGCAATAGTCTTTTCATTTATAAAACGGCAGTAAACTAATAGCTGACAACAATTGGCCACATCACACTGAATTGCAAAGAATACGGAATTTTTTAATTTATGAATCAACTGATTTTGTATGTCCAAAGCTAATTCATCAATGCGTCGTTTGATTGTATTGTCTGAAAGAGATATTTGAGAAACTTTCCTTTTACTTTCTTCACCAAGTACTATTTCAACGGACAACGGCTTTAAGTATGCTAGGCTTAATTAATGTTCAGTGGCGCCGGAGAAGGGGGGGCAGAGGGGGCAATTGACCCCTCGGATAAAATCCAAGGGGGGCAAAAGTATAATTTTGCCCCCCCTACCACATTAAAATTAAAGGGTAAAATATAATCGTAATTTACGCTTAATTTATACGTTTACGTATTCAAAATAAGTCATTTTCATGAGTGTGCGTTATAATAATTAATATTATTATTATTATTATCGATTTATTATTATAACATAATACAATATATAAACATAATATTATTGAGTAATTTTTATAGACGTTTTCGGTCGGAGTGCTTTATCAAATATTTATAATTGGAAGTTCCACCAGTCCCGGATAGTGTTCTCACAACATAGTTACAATATTGTTTATTATTAGTTATTACAATATCATTAGGCTATTTTTGGGTTTTTACAGTTTATATCGTTTACGATAAGATTCCGATTGGCGATTAGTGATTACTGATTACGACTATTAAATGAGTACGCTGTCGTGATCGTTGACTGTCGGCTGTCGCTACAGAAATACAGAATACAGTTTACACTTTAGTACTTTACAGTAACATTCATATTAAATATTTACCAACTGTAATTGTTTAAACACGTTACACGTACCGGTACCTACAATGGCTGTTCCCAATCCAAAAAAAAATATTAGAGACTTTTTCAAATTGAAAACACCTGTGAAAATTCAGGAACTTATACCTAACGAGGTAAGTTTAAGACATACTTTCAAATAAATTTGTTTTATTTGTTGTAATTATTAATCTGTCTAGTAAAATAAATTGTTATAAATATAAATATAACTGATATAGTGATATATCAATATACCTAAATCAAACTGATTTCTACAAAGCAATATTTTTGTTGAACGAATAATAATTTTACTTTTTAGATACCCACCAATTATTTTTTTATTTCCTACTCAAATATATTTCAACTACTAATGTCGTTAATTAATATTTTGTAGACAGTAGAACAAAATATGTTATAGGCACTAAACTGGATTTAATTAAGCTAATTTAATAATAATAATTACCTACTTGTATTTATAATATATTATGTATTTATGTCAACTGTACACACCCGAGATTATTATGCTTTTTAATTTTATTAAAATGATTAATTATTAATTAATGATGGTTAAAAGCCGGTTTATGTATCTAGTTGCCTTAATTTAAATAATTTCCAGTGTAATGTTTATATTTTCCAACCAAAATTAAAAAGAAGAAATATTTTACATTTACCTAATAAAATTTATATTTTGAGTAAATCTTAGAGGAATTTTACTGTTTTCTTTGAATTTTGAATATATTTCACTGACAATAAGTATTTTTTTTTATATAAGGTTAAATTTAAGTTAAATAAAAGTAAATAACAACTTTTAAATATTTTTAAATCGTATAATAATTAAGACTGTTATTTCATAGTTTCATACTACTAACTGCAGTAGTGCAGTAAGGACTACAGTCTACAGACTAGTTTGTGTTAAAGAAAAAATTTCAAAAACTTTTTAAATAAACAATGACAGTATAATATTAATAAATGCATGCATTTAAGTGTTGTTTGGGCATTTATTTCTCTGATTCAGCTCTAAGTTTTTTTTCAGGAGTCAGAGATAGAACAGGATTTACAAAATAATATCAGTAATGTCGCCTCAACATGTTCAATTTCAAAAAAAAGTAGTCAACCCATTCTTCCTATAATTGAAACAAAAAATCAACCATCAAATAATTTTATTTTTCCAAAACACAAAAAAAGATCATTTTGTGCAAAGTGGTTTGAAATGTTTGCCTGGCTTCATTATGATGAATCTAAAGATAGTGCATTTTGTTTTGATTGTATTTCATTTTATCATAAGACAAATAATAAATTAAATAAACACACAGAGTTATCTTTTATAGTAGATGGTTTTAATAATTGGAAAAAAGCATCTGAAAAATTTCAGTCCCATGAAAACAGTAAAATGCACGTCAACTCTATACATTTTCTTTTAAGTATTAATACTAATGTATCAGTCATTTCTTTATTATCAAAACAAAAAATTGAAGAACAAAAAAATGCATCCACAGCCTTATTAACAATTATTAGTACTTTGCGATACCTTAGTCAGATGGGAATAAGTATTAGAGGTCATTCTCATAATGATGGCAATTTTATTTCCTTATTAGAAGAAAGATGTGTAGATGTTCCATGCTTAAGATATTGGATACAACAGAGAAATAATTGGCTTAGTTCAGATATTCAGAATGAAATATTAGAAATAATGTCATTAAATTTACAGCGTGAACTTGTGCAATCAATAACAAAATCAGAATACTTCTCTATAATTGCTGATTCAACTACTGATATTTCGTCTACAGAACAGTTTTCATTATGCATTCGCTATGTTGATTCAAATTTTGAAGTACATGAAGTATTTACTGGTTTATATAATACACCTGATAGTAAAGCATTAACATTTTTTGACACAATAAAAGACATATTAATACGATTTACTTTATCTACATCAAATTTAAGAGGCCACTGTTTTGATGGAGCTGCCAATATGTCTGGGAAATTGAATGGGGTGAAAAAATTAATTGAAAATATTCAGCCAAAAAGTTGTTTTGTACACTGTAGTAATCATTCACTGGATTTAGCATTACAAGAAGTTGCAAGAAAAAATAGTGCTATGTGTGATACCTTCACTATGATCAGAGATGTATCAAATGCTATTCTTGAATCTGCTAAGAGAAAAAGTATCTATGAAAATATAGTATTAGAGCCATGTTACAATTCCTCTGAATTGGGTAGTGTAAAACAAAATCTACTTCCATTTTGTCCTACTAGATGGTCTGTAAGGGTTAAAAGTTTAACAAGATTTTTAAATAACTATAGCAGAGTTCAAAAAACATTAGATGAAATGCTTTCAGGGAGTGTTTGTATAGCAGATGATAGAAAATTCACACTTAGAGGATATGTGAAAAAATTAAAAAAATTAAAAACAATTTTTTTTTTGACTATTGCAATACATATTTTTGGTCCTGTAGAACAATTAGCAAAAGTATTACAAAATCCTAAATTTTGTGCATCAGATTCAATTAAAGCTGCAGATACATTAAAGAAAACATTACTATCATTCAGAAGTAATGAATATTTTGAAAAGATATTAAATACCGTGAATTTAAATGCTGAAATATATGAATTAGAACCACTTGATGACACTAAGCGTATCAAAAAAACACCAAAACGACTTCAATATACAAGTAACCCTCCTACAAAATTATCACCAATATGTGAATTGAAGAAAGATATGTTTGAAATAATTGACTATTTGATAAATGAAATTGATAGGCGTTTTAATCAACAAGGTCTAAAAAACTTGGTTAAATTAGAACACATACTTGTAGATCAAAACACAAGAACTCACCAAGAACTTACTAATTGTTTAAATAATATGAGTGAGGATTTTGACATTAATAAACTCCATGCCCAGCTTATTATGTTACCGTCTATAGTATCTATCACTAGTATTTCAGATATTATAAATCATTTGAGAAATGAATATTCAAATGTAAAAGATTCTTTGTTTTCTGAAATCACCAAGCTTATTAAATTAATTTTAACAATACCAGCATCTGCAGCGACTGCTGAACGTTCTTTTAGTGCATTGAGAAGACTAAAAACATATCTGAGGTCCACAATGACCCAAAAGAGATTAACTCATTTGATGATTTTACACGTTCATAAGTCTATGACAGCAAAAATTGATTTGAAGTTAATTGCCAAAGAATTTGTTTCCAGAACTTCAGAAAGGAAATCAAAATTTGGAAATTTTTATTAATTTTATAGGTAATTCTTTTTAAAAAATAACCTTTGTGAAGTTTATTTTATTATTTTTATTTTATATTTATTTAAATAATGACATTTTGTTACTTTAGAATATACCTTAAGGACTAAGGTAAGAATTAAATACATTTTTTAAATTTCATTTATTTATATTTCTGTATAATATATTGTTACTTTTGAATACAACTTCAGGTATTTATTTATTATTTTTATTTTATATTTATTTAAATATTGACACATTGTTACTTTAGAATATAACTTAAGGACTAAGGTATAAATCGAATACATTTTTTATATTTCATTTATTTATATTTCTGTATAATATATTGTTACTCTTGAATACAACTTCAGGTATATAGTAAATATATTTCTTTTAAAACTTATTTATTATATTTATTTAGATACTGTTTAACTGTTATTTTAACTTTAGGTATAACGTAAATATGATTCATGTTTTGTTTCAATATATAAATGTATAAATTTAATCATTAAATTTATACATTTATATGTTGGTAAACTTTTGCTATGTTAAACTAGCTGGTAAACTTTTAAATAAAAAAAATATATATACATATATTTATGTATATACCTATATATTAAACTACCTATATTAACGTTAAAAGAATAAAATAATAAGAAAGGTTTTCTGTTATCAATTACAAATAAATATATTATAATAGTTGTTAGGTTTTTTTTTATGTTTTGCCCCCCCTTATGAAAAATAGTTCCTGCGCCACTG